>NW_027263613.1:0-144304 GCF_044049455.1 Aspergillus lucknowensis | reverse complement strand
GCGCTTTTGGCCGGTTATTGTTGGGGTGGAATTGAGGTGTGTGGAGAGGGCGTTGAGCCAGATTCTTACGTATGATATTTGCTTAGGAGATTGGAGGGGTTTGTAGGGAAGGAAGACTCACCCCGTGCCTGTCCCTACATCTGCGATTCGGATGAGAGTCGACGGATCGACGGGTGCGTGCAGGATTTTGTTATCAGCGATTTGGACGAGGACTTGGTGTTGGGAGTTGAGCCTAGATTGTCCAGTTTAGTACACATGATCCAATATAGTTAATTGATAGAGAGTTGTAGTGATTTCGGGGTATTCGTACCTCGCGCGCTCCTCATCATCCGGCGTCAGCCAGTAGGGGCTTTCTTCGTGCTTTTCAGGTGCCATTTCTCTTCGCCTTCCGTTCTTCGATAGGGAGATGAATGAGTGGTGAGAGTCAGAGTCTGGGTGACTTTGTCTTATGAGATCGCCGGACGCCACGCTACTTTGTACTCTGCGCTTGTTGCTTTCAGCCGGAGAGGAGCCGCTCAAGTGGGTGGCCTTATCGGAAGTGGTGTGCCGCGCAGAGATAGTTCTCCAACTTGGTCGGTTGGGTCGAGGACATGGTTAGTGTCCTGTCAAGGTCCGAGAGTTGAGATATGGAGGTTGGGGTACGCAGTGCTTCAAAGGCGAGCTTTGATTCGGGTCCTGTGAGGAGGGATATGTATATCAAATGGAGAATGTTCCGAATCATTATGTTGCTCGAGCTTCCACAGGCGTGAGGTTAGACGAGGATGGGGATCAGGATGTTCGACATGTTCGGTGATCGACCCAAGTAATTTACAAGAATATAATACGACTAGTATCCCACCCCCTGTATCTTCTGCCAACAAGCTTCTAAACCTTGTACGCCAGAATATAGCGCCCGCCATCATACTCAGTGACAGTGTAGTACTCCCCCCGCGCCTGGTTGTAGCTCAGATCCTCATTGCCAGCCATGAACCACCCCGAATGCTCCTCCGCCGTCTTGCCCTCCTCCCAGGTGAACAGGTCGCCAGCCTTGGGGTCTCGCCCATTGCTGCGCGAGAGGTAGAACTTGCCCTCATACGAGACGCCGCCTTGCATCTTGACAATGTCAACGCAGTGCGCCCAGCTGGCAGTCGCCAGGCCGTTGTCATCCGTGCGCAGTTGGCGGGTGGTCGAGTCGAGCTCGTACTTGACCAGTCGGATGGGGACGGCGTCCCCGTTGTCGTCGACTTCGCCGTCGCGGACGAATTCGCCGACCAGCAGGGTGTCGGGTGAGTCGCTGCGGTCGAGGGAGATCCACGAGAAGCGGAAGGGGGAGTCTTCTCCGGGGGTCCATTTGTACCAGCTATGCCGTTGTCAGAATTGGGTCCAAGTCTTTCTTTTCTTACCATTCAGTTTACTCACCGGATCTGGGGAAGAACATATCGATACCCATCCGCAGAGTATCCGCTCCCGTCGGCCATCTTCCCGACGCCATCGGCAATCTCTACTTCCCAGATATTGTCCAAATCGAACGCGCGGATACCGTTCTTGGTGTCGACAACGTACAGCAAATTGCCGTACCACATGATCCCGCCAGCATGGATGGTAATAGACTTGAAGTCATCGTCGGCATCCGGGTAGACAAGGAGGACATGACGGTATGCGTGAGTCTTGCGATCTACGAAGCTGACGCGCACGCTGTCTCCATCCTGGTACCAGCTCACGATCCACGCCTCATGGCCGTTCCAGTCGCCCTTACCGAGTGCGTCGCCGGAGCTGGTGATTCCCTGTGGCATCCACTTGGTCGTCTCGAAGTCGCCTGAGTTCCAGGCCCAAGCCTCGGACGGCGATCCGTCACCGACGGAGGGGGACCCTTCGCTTAGGGCACGGTTTGCGGAGTTCAGGACGGCCGAGACGCTGACATTCTTTCCAGTGGATTGGAAGTGAGCGGCGAGTGCAGCGAGCGAACTGCTGTCGTCGGATACTTGGAGAGTGAAGTCCTTTGCGGAGATGGTGTTTCCATCCAGGCAGTAGCGAGAGTCTGCTGCAAGAGCGGCAGGCAGAGTAAAGGAAATGAGAGCACCAGTCAACTGAAATAGCGAAGAGAAACGCATCTTGAATGTGTTTCAGTGCAGTTGAAGAATGAAGAATGACTTCTTTCTCGAACGAGCAGATCCCGCCATTAAATATTCAGCCGCAACGGCACCAAGAGGCGAGAAGAGCGACAATCTCTTCGCCTGAACAGGTTTCTTGAAGCAAGTTCATCGTCGGACCATGCCTCGCATTCAGATGGGATCGTCGGGAATACGAGACACCAAAGATGGCAAGCCAGAGGGCCTCAAAATAGCAGACGTGTGGGGGTGCTCGTGTCCTCAGGCCTCAGTGGCACAATCAAGCTGCGAAGAGGAGATTACTTGCACATCAAGCTAACTGGAAGCAGGCACAAGCCGCGTGCCCTGAGCCATGGCTTGCAGATCACACTCGCCAAGCGAGCGAAGCGAACTCTGGATGGCCTGCCAAACAAAATCTCAGGCCACCAGCCGCGCGTTCGACATGGTGGAGCTCGACGTGTTCAGAGAGGGTTTGCTGGGGAATTGCATTGTGAACACGTGAGAGGAAACAAGGAGAAATGCGGGTGTCAAGCGCTTGACAGCCTGGTCAGAGCATCTGAATTTCGCCGCAAAGCCAGCGAAGGCCACGTCGAGTTGTTGAGAGAATTCTTGAGGGTGAAACAGATGAGGGCGTCAACGCAGCGGCTCGAATTTCACGAGGAGCGACAGGAAGTCCTCACCTCGCGCTGATCATCCACTCGACCCAACTCAAGTATTCGTGAAATAATGCATCGTTTGAAGGCTTGACCCGTAATGCAGGCGCAAGATATATGCTGTATCGCCGCGAATTCAAAAAAGCGTGCGAGGGATGCACAACTCCCAGCGATACGCCACCAATCCACTGCAGATGGGGGATGATTGCGCACAAATCTTCGAGCCAACACGACACCACAACGATCAAAGCCCAAATCGAGCCTTTCAGCCCGTTGGATCCCGCAGCGTTCGCTTGAATCATGCCGCTGACCCAGCCTATCGGGTCGAGTATGCGTATCACTAGGCGCCGACAACCACACTAAGAAATAAGCCGTTGGCTCACAAGCGCGCAAATAATAAAGATAAAAATAGAGGTACCTCAGGATAAGAAGAGGCTCTGTCTTTAAGTTGGCATTGTCGAGCCTGTGGTTGAGTGATAGTCATACAATCATAGCAATCTCCTACTTCATTCTCATACCAAATGACACCAACCACTCCACAAACAGCTCGCAATGCCTGCAATCGAAAAGAAAAGACTTCACCATGCCGACTACAAAATCGGTTGGGCCTGCATCCTAGAAGTCGAATTCATCGCCGCCGTCTCTATGCTCGACCAAGAGCACGAACGCCTCTCGAGCCACCCCAACGACCCAATCGTATATAGCGTCGGCCGGATAGGAAGCCACAACGTTGTGATAGCGTATCCGCTCCACGCTGGAGTCAGCCCCGCACAGACTCTCGTTGAGAATATGCGAACGTCGTTCCCTTGCGTCCAATTTGCCCTCCTCGTAGGGATCGGCGGCGGCGTTCCGCGGAGCACAGGCGCGGGAGCAATTCGTCTCGGCGATGTCGTTGTTGGCAAATCCAACGACAGTTCGTCCGCGGTCGTGCATTATGATAGGTCCACCGGCTCGAGCGCGACGTTCGTTCCGCCTCCCTCACTCGAGCTCCTGAAAGCCGCCGAGGACGCTTCGAAGCGGGCAAGGCAATACAATACCATCACGGCCAACTGCGGACGGATTAACACATCGCTCCCACGTATGAAGTGCTTTAAATTCCCGGGTGCGGGGGCGGACACGCTCTATCAGTCTGACCATATCCACGCACAGCCTAAAATTCCCTGCGAACGAAGCGGGTGCGATTCTAGGCGGCTCGTACAGCGCCCCAGTGATGCCCGCCGCAGGGATGATTGCCCAATCATCCACTGGGGTAAGGTTGCGTCCGGGGATCAAGTGATGAAGGACGCGCTTTTGAGAGACCAGCTGGCGCATCAACACGGGATCATATGTTTCGAGATGGAGGCTGCCGGCGTGATGACGAGGCTGCCTTGCCTTGTGGTCCGGGGGATCTCTGATTACTGTGACTCGCATAAGAATGACGACTGGCAAGCTTATGCGGCGGCTGTAGCGGGCGGTTTTGCCAGGGAGGTTTGTCTGTCCTATCAAACCAGGCGATGCCATGAAGATTGTGAGGGCTTTCCGCTTGCTGGATGGCATGTTTGTTCTCGGAAGGTTCCGATGTTGTGGTGTCTGTGTTCTCGTGTACTGGATCCGTTATATAGCAGTGTGTCTTTTTGGCTCGCAAAGTTGATATCTTTCGGCGTATCCGAACAATTCGACATCGATACTCGGTAACCCCCCAAGGCAGAGCCCAGATAAACCACCGGAGACTCGGAACATTCCTATGTTCAGTGAATCATGATATCCCAACAGGCAAAGTAACAACGGTAAGCGAAAGAGGCTTCGAGTCACAGGTAGCATATATTGATACAATGCTGAGAATAGATATACACTCCCAATCAAAGGAAAAGCAGAAACCGCTGAAAAAATGCGAAACCAAACCAAACAAACCCAGACCAGACCAGACTGACACAATCGTATACCCCCAACCCTCCAACCTTCCTCGAGCCCACAGTCATTTATTCTTCGAGTGCTTATACGTGAACCTCTTCCGAGTCCTATCCACACATACCCCCCAAGAAGTCAGCCACCCCCATCGCAAGCCCCAAAAAAACAACTAAACGACAAAGTCGGGAATACATACGGAACATACTCCCCCAACTTCCGCCCAACCATCTCCTCGGTAATCACGATATCCTGGTACGTCTTCCCATTATGCACAGAGAACCGCAGGCCCACGAAGTTGGGCAAGATTGTCGCTGCGCGCTTCTGTGTCTTGATCGGGGGTGTGCCTGGTGGAGGGGGAAGTTTGCGGGGGAGGGGGAGACTGTAGCCGTGAAAAGACTTGTTAGCATTTATCTCCGTCTTCTTTGTCGTTCCGTTCTTTCGTTTTCACGGAGAATTTCTTTGTCCGGGAGGCAGATCGGATCGGATCAGATTGGGGAGAAACGTACGGGACGATATTTGGGCCTGGATTAAGAGTCTTGTTAGCTTGTTTGGTCTTCTATAATTGATCACAATGTGTTGGGTTCGAGTTCGACCGGGTGGAGTAGACATACCCTTCCACACGGAGCGCTTTAGTAAAGCCTGCGTGGCACGCATTTTGTCCTGATGTTGGCTCAAGGTTGCTGTCGATGTGCCTGGGTTTCGGAGTTGGATGAAAAGTTGCGGAGGAGGTGATTATGTAATCTATTTGTGCCTCAGGCCACGATCTAGTATAAATCAGTCTCTGCGAAAGATTCGTATGAAGGATAAGGTGCAGGGGATTGCGAAAATTATGTGCAATTCATTTTGTTCTTTTGCTCTTTTATTGATACAGTGTATCTTGATTTCCTTGCAGTGGAGGGAAAGGGGTTTCGTGTCTGCCGCGCGACGAAGCATATATCTTCGGGCTCCAAAAACATCCCCAAGAATTGGTGGCTCCTTTATCGAAGATTTCCGAAGTTGTTCCAGAAGAAAGCTTTGGAATAGCATGACTGGGTTAGAGTTGCGCTCGCTAATGTCAAATGGAGTATGTTTTTTGGGATGAAATTGGAGTCGAGAGGGCTGTATAGACAATGCGCTATAATACAATGCGCTATGGTACAGGATCAGAAATCACCAAGTGATTTTGCACACATTAGGTATCATCAAATCATTACTTTTGTCGCTCAATAAAATCTTTCACCTCCTCGGCGACATTATAATTTATCACGCCCTTCAAGGAGCTCGACATCATGCGTGGAAAGCAGCCTAACATTGTCAGTAAGACCACTTGCAGAGGAAGTTTGAGACGAACCAGCAATCCACATCGCGCAGTACATCAGATACTCAGCAATAACGCCCATATCACGCTTACTATTCTGCATGCGCTGTGCGCTCTCCAGGATCTTTTGGACACGGGGACGCCGAATGTCCATGTAGTCTTTGGCGGCTGTTGTGATGGCTGTCTTGTACGACTTAGGATCAGGCGACGGCTCCTGGTACACGCCGCGAAGAGAATGGCTCAGCAGCAAGGCGAAAGCCTCGACATCCTCCAAGGCCTGCGAGGAACCCTGTCCCGAAGTAGATGGAAGCGCATGCGCTGCGTCGCCGACGAGAACAACCCCGTCGCGTTCCCATGTCGGAAGCTGAGGCGAAGTCCAGGTAGGATACATATTCTTCACCTCAAGCGACCCCAGAACCTTCTGGATGACCGGACTCTTCCAGTGCGCATGCCTCTCACGGAGTTGCTTCGCGACGGCTTCCATGTCCAGTGATTTGGTGTCCGGGCATTCGTCCACGGCATATGTCGACCACCAACACAGCGAATCGCCAGGTTTGGAGAGGTGATACGGGGAGTCATTGTTCGGTGCAGACTGCGCACTGTTTGAATAGAAGTATCCAAAAAACCCATTTCCGCCGAAAACTAAGTTCATCGAGCCTTCATCCACGAGATCTTTCACTTCTTCCCCTGAAATGAAGCCACCGACTCCCACGAGGCCCCTGTATCGTCAACAGCGTGCTTGTGATACAATACAATGCAGTTTTACTCACTGATACACAGGCGTGTAGAGATCCTCCTTTTCTGGGAGTATAGCCTGTTTGGTAATGCCCTTGACACCGTCCGCGCCGATCACCAGGTCGGCTTCAGCAGATGGGCTACCATCCGTGAAGTGGACTGTATTTCTTCCATCAGCGGTCGCAACGACCTTCAGTATCCGTTTGGTTTGAATATCGG
Source organism: Aspergillus lucknowensis (assembly GCF_044049455.1). Taxonomy (NCBI): domain Eukaryota; kingdom Fungi; phylum Ascomycota; class Eurotiomycetes; order Eurotiales; family Aspergillaceae; genus Aspergillus; species Aspergillus lucknowensis. The sequence continues at coordinate 137,426 of NW_027263613.1, read as the reverse complement.
AGTCAGGAATACGCAGCCGCAAGTTTTTCCACAAGGAGTGTCGAGAAGTAGCAAGGAGATGCATCCGCTCGCCGTCCTCTTCAGGGTGGGCAGTAGGATCGATCCGCACAAGTAAAGTCCCATTCTTGGATCTCAGGTCCTGATGCGCAATGAGATATCCCCCGCGAACAACGTCGCGGAGAATGTCCTCGTCCAGACGTTTGAGGACATGAAGCCCGTTCGGAAAAACGCCGAGGCCCCCGCCGACAATTAACGTGGATGAGTGCGTTTCTCCCTCGTTGTGTGTTGCATCGATACTCGTGTCATACGCCTCGTAGATCGTGATCTCATGTTGCTCTCCAGGAGGAGGGACGGGAAGATGCTTCTTCAATTGGAGGTATGCTGTGCACCCAGAGATGCCTCCGCCGATAATGATGATCTTCATTGAGAGATTAAAGGAGTGCATGGGATTCAGATCTTCGCAATAAAGTGGAGAACAAGGACATCAACGCCCATTAAACCTCTCAAGGATTTGTGCTGCCTGGCACTGGCCTGCGCATGACTCAGACCCAAAGAAGATTCAGCTGACACAACTGGCCGCATTTCAACGAGCAAATCGTTCCAATCAGGATGTGACGGGTGCTTGGCTTCGTATTCAGGGGAGATTCCGAAGAACTGCAATGCATCTGAGCAATGCTTGGAAGGCTAAAAATGACGTCATAGCCTCTGTGGAGGCTGTCTCCTAATGTTCGGCCTTCAAACCCTGCAACAGCTTGAGTTAGATGAGTCCTTCAGATCAGGCTGAGTGTAAGAATAGGATCAACCATATTGGGATTAGAGCTAGGCTAACGCAGATACAATGATGGTAGCAAACAATCACCCGAGGCCGCCGGCGGCAACGAATGAAGTTGTCGTAGATTACGTGTTGAGTATATCTAGTCCATAGACAATTCCTCGAATATTCGTAGTAGATTGCGAACCCCCATGAGCACGTTCTCATCAGGACCCTGCCCAGGAGTCCAGCTGGCATGGGCAAAGTCGATCAGACGGAGATCATGTACTTTGGGTTCATCTTCCTCTTCCTCTTCGTCCTCTAGCTCTTCCAGCTGGGCGGCATCCGGGTCAATGCTAATGTTGATGGTTTGGTTTGACACACCTTCTCCGCCAGCCGCGAGGCCGGCTATTTCGAACTGTCCGACCTCCTGGAGCTCAAGGCCATCAAAATCATCCTCTTCGCCTTCCCCATCGGATTCTTTTGGAGGAGTTTCTTGGACTTCCTTTTCTGCTTCCAAGGCATGCTGCATAGCGTCTGGGTCCCCTTCGTAGATTATAAGCACACTGCCTGAATACATCCGGCTTTCCTCAGACTCCAAGACTTGCTGCACATGCCGCAGCTCATCCGCGAGTCTCCTCGCCACTAACTTGGAGCGGTCAACGCCAGCCACACTCGCACCCGCAAGGTATGTTTCAAGCCCTCCTTTCACGTTCTCCGTCGTAAGAGACCGTCCGTACCATTTGTCGTAGCGCTTATAGCCATCGCGCTCAGCCACTTCGCCTTTTGTGGCCCCAAATTGCTCGTAGCGGGTGACGTAGGGATTTGTCTTGCTCCCTGCATCAGCCTCGCCATTCACGCCCGTCCAAACTTTCATTCCCGCAATTCGGAACCCGAGGCGCGAGCTCGTCGTTTCCTGTGATACGGCATCTAGCTTTGCCCGCTTTGCTGGAATAGCATCGTCCGCCCAGAGTCGCGCCCCGAGCTTGACATCCAAAACGTTGGGCCGTTTAAACCCAGAAGCAACATTCTCCAACACAATGGATAGTTCAGTGTCCAATTTTTTCCCAGCAGATGGAGCCCATGTCGCATCAATCGTACTCGGGCCGGCAGGTGCAGTTGATGGGGTTGTTTCGCCCGTGGCGGGGGTTTGTGAGGCCGACGATAGATCGGAATCTGGAAGCACGATAGCTCCCTGTTGAGCCGCTGTTGTGGCGGCGAGGGTAAGGGCGGGTTGTTGTTGGTTGGCGGAGCTTAACGTTCCAATGTAGATAGGAATCAATTCGCGAAAAGCAGGATGTAAAGCAGCGGATTCGTAGAAAGCGATTTCCTGAGCGGTGCAGGGCTTCGCGATGAAGGAGCCCGAAGTGGTGCAGAGGACACCGTCACTGCGGCGGAAAAAGAAAAAAAAAAGTCAGCCTTACGAGGTCACAGGGATTCCGGGAATCTGGGGAAAGCAACAGCAGAAGAACGCGATCAGACGCGGAAATGATTCCCCAAGCCAGATTACTCCAGGGATATGTTTTCTGACTCGTTTCACAGGGCTGAGTTGCAGGGGGCAGATCCGGGGAGCAACTTACTGCCCAGCCGCAGCGTGATCGAAGGCAACGAAGCTATCGTTGTCCAGCCTTTGGTTTTTCAAACTATCTGACCTCGAGGAAGAAGGCATGTTCAATCGCGGAGGCGATTAAGTCGCTTAAGGACAAAAAATGGGGCAAGGGGGAGAGCAGCAGCTCAATCAGCTCATGAACAGCTGAGAGGTAAGCACCGAACGCTCGACAGCATTCCGCATTGGTCGCAGGACAACAACAGTCAACGACCGCGGACGGGGAGAGAGAAGATAATAAGGGGAGCAAAAGGAAAGAACTTGGGTCAGTTTTAAGATGAATATGCGACAGAAAAGGAAAAAGTGACGAGAGAGGGGAGGGACAATTCGAGAGGGAGTCGAGTGGTGTGAAAGTGTAGGGGAATGCGACCCGCGGCGGGACAAAGAGACGGTTCTGAGACGGCTGTTTCGTCTCAAGTGCAAACGGGCGGGTCCCAAGTTGGTTTCATTGATCTCCCCAGCGTCGAGCATGAGTTCTGAAGGGTGGGAGATTAGGTACCCATGTTTCTCAGCCCTCGAGCGCGGTCAGACCAGTTGTTTTCATGTGGTCTTGGGAGAGAAATCCGAGGTGTGAGCTGGACATGTCTCCATATTTAATATCTTTTTGAGCTTTTCAGCCCTCCCGCGGACCTTTTCTCTCAATCGCACCCCCACCCCGGGCAACTGCTCGATATTGCACCACTGGAATCTCACCAAATCTCCATCGCATTGACTGCGGTCATGATTTTCCCCGTGCTCAGTCTGCTCGCAGTCTCCCAGTGGTGGCCATGTTTGATGTTGCCTTATCATCCTCCAGGTCGGAACAATATCTGAAATCAAATCAATTCACTGTTTCTCTCCGGCCAGCAATTGAATTTTCTTAGTATTGTGGAAGTAATAATGGAATTTGTCTGTGAATTGAACTCGTTTGGAGGTCCAGCCCTGCAGCTACAATCCGTTTGCAGTCCTTCAAACACTTCTCAAGACTTCTTTGTCTTCATCTTCTGTCCCTCCGCCAACACAACTCCCTTTCTTCTCATATTCTCCAGCCTCGCACGGTGACCCGTCTCCTTTCAGGGCGCCTTGAGCCTTCTTTATTACTCGGTTCGGTCCACACATCATGGAGAACCAGATGGAGAACGTCGATGACAAAGTTGGAGGTCCTGTAGCTCCAGTCCAGCAGAACCCCCAGAAGAAGAAAAGGAACAGGCGCCCGAAAAGCAAAAAAGGGAACGTAAGATATCGTCAGGCATTTCGGTCGACGGACGGCTCGCAGCTTACCTTCACAGAACAAACCAACAGGGTTCGAGGAGTACTACGTTGATGCCCCAATCACGGTCGAGGAGCACGAGTTTGAAAAGGAACTTTATCATCCGTGAGTGGGCCCTGCTTACACTAATGATAGACGTCAGCTAACACATCCTTGAAAAGATCCCGTCCTCTCATCCAGTGAGATACAGGACTCTCCCCCACAGCATCAACCGATACTAACACTCGCCCAGCCGAGTGGAGGACGCCCTTCTTCGGTTCCAGAAAAACCGCCGGATCGAGAGTGACCGTCTAGAGGTATTTCACAAGTACCTCGCCTACGGAGGCATTGATGCCGGCCCAAAGATGTTCGCAGGGTCCGACGACCGTGACCTGAATGAGTTAGACCATGACCAGATCCTCCTCGCAAGGGGAAGGACTACAATCGATCAGAACAAGTCCAGCCTGACTGTCGACTTCAATGCCGTGGTGACGGGATACCTGTAGGCGCTAGTTATACCCCCAATGGCTCAGATGATTGGCTAAGCATAGCAGGACCTCTTACTTTCCCTTCTATTTCAACCCGGAGAATGAAGACATGATCAAACTCGCCACGGTCACGATTCGGAGCTTCTTATCCTATCTTCTATATCACGACGTATGCCCGGAATACAAAGACAACATCGACGAGGCAAGATTATCGTGTGACATTGCAACCAAAGAATTGTGGAAAAACCAGCAACTCACAGCCAATGGACCAGGGGACTTCAATAAAGCCTGCTCTATTACCTTTGGCGGGTTAGAGCACGATTTGTATGCCAACAACAACCAGTGGAAGAACCCCAAGGATGACTCAGTCCCGATGACCAAAGACATAGCGCAGAAGGTCGTGAGATTTGGGCTAGCCGTCGCAGGATCAAACGAGCTCGCCTCGTTATTCCAGTATATGTCTACAAAAGATACTCTGAAGGCAACGAAGTTGGAAGATATCGATGGCTTTGAAGTGATGCATGTGCACCTGCCTGCCGAGGAGGACCGGGATTTCTATCTCAACCACGCTCCCGACCTAAATCCCATCGGATGGCTATACGGAAGAGCCTACTTTGATCCGGGAAAGCCAGAGCCCGATCTCTCCCCTGAAGAACGCGCCGAGTGGGCCAGAAGAGAAGTACAAGAGCTTACGTTCTTCTTGGAAGAGAGCCTCCTGAAGCACTGTTACCCGGGAATGAAGATCATCGCTCCTGTCTGGGAGTTGAATTGCGGATTCCACTATTTTGAAGATATCACCAAGTCTTACTGTTCCATATATACGACGCTTGCCAATGACCTCATGCTTGGATGGAAGAAACCAAGAGCCCTGACTGCGAAAGACGGAGAGGAGGATGGCGACGCCGACTGAGCGGGATGTAGCCCAACTGGAAAAATCCATGATGGAATGCAGATTGCGAAATAGCTTCGAGAATCATTGGCAGGTATCCAAGATAGACACATCAGAGATCCGTTACCCTTTAGATTTATACCATGCGCTCGTTGGCCACTACCGATGGTTCCAGCTGTCTATGCCTTCAGCAGCAGCTTTCCAGTGGTTTTTCGGCCCTCCAGGTCAGTGTGCGCCTGAATAACTTGGTCAAGAGGGTAGACATTATGAACCTTGACCTTGAGTTGACCAGACTTGAGAAGGTTGAACAACTCATTCACATAGAATTCGAACTCCTCCCGTGTTTCAATATAGCCGAAGAGGGTTGGTCGGACGACTTTGACACACTTGGGGCTTATTTTTCTGTTCCTCCTCATCAGCATCGGACATCAACGCATTCAATAAGGCCATGATACTCACGTTAGAGGCAGTGGCGGAACCGGTCCACTAGCATTTCCAAACCAGACGATAGTTCCCTTCCTCGTAACAGCCTCCAAGCTTCCCTCCCAAGTATCCTTCCCGACAGAATCGTAGACAACATCCACGCCCCTGCCATTGGTAATCTCCTTCACCTTCTTGACCCAGTCTTTACCTTCCTCACTACGATAATCAATCACGTAGTCTGCGCCTAGACTCTTTACGAGCTCAACCTTCTCCGGACCACCGGCCGTCCCGATAACTATAGCTCCAATAGCTTTCAGTAACTGGGTCATGAGAAATCCAGCCCCTCCCGCAGCTGCGTGAAGCAACACCCAGTCACCCTTCTGAACCGGATACGTCTCCTTGATCAGAGTCAAAACAGTCAACCCACTCAAGAACGACGCCATCGCGATCTCATCCGAGATCCCCTCGGGAACCTTGACCGTCTTCGCCTGGGGCACAGCCGAATACTCCGCATACCCGCTAGTGGCCATCCACGCAACGCGATCGCCAACCTGGAAGTTAAACGGGTTCTCTCCCGGACCGAGAGCGACGACGGTGCCCACGGCCTCGCGGCCCAGGATTTCAGGTTTCGAAGAGGGGTACAGGCCCGTGCGGAAGTAGGTGTCGATGTAGTTGATTCCGCAGATCTGGTTCTTCACGAGCAGTTGGCCCTCCTTTGGGGTTGGGACGGGGTGATCGGGTCGAACTTCGAGGACTTCGGGGCCGCCGGTCTTCTCTACGACGATGGCTTTCATGGTGCTTGGGAGAGACATGTTGGTGAGGTTGCGATGGGATACACGTGGTGGTTGAGATGTAATTGGAGGTGGGCGAGGATGCAGCTGAGACTGGATCGAGGAAAGGCGAGCGATGGTGGAAGACGAGGAGAAATGAGGGGTCGGCAACACGGTCGCCCGAAGGAGACTTCGACGATACATTGGTGGTCGTGAGGTGCGGGAAATCGCCAGCTGCAGGCCGCTTTCAGTGACGTGATACCTATGGATTTGTCATCGAAGCTTCTCCAGGGCTCCAAAAGACACAGAAATATTCCACCAGATGTGACGCTGCTCCGCTCTGGCTTCATTTCTTCGTATTCCGCCCCGATCCCCGTTCCCCGCATTCCTTACTCAAAGGCCTCACTGAGAGACAGTATTCTTCAGTTTGCCCACTTCCTCCGTAAGGCGGACGCATACGTCCATGATAAAATCCATTGTGATCTTTAGGAATCGCGTCTCAAAGATTAAATCGCGCCAACGTATTCCCTTTGTTGGATGGTAGAGTCGGAACATTTCCGATCCTTTCGGCAGTTCCCGCCCTGTTGAGGATGCATTGCCGCATAGTTTAGTCAGCCATACTATGCAAACCAAACCTTTGAAGCATAAACCACTTGACACCAAGAAGCACATGACGCTCGCTGATGCCCAAATAATCCTCATCTTCATCTTCTGTTCCACCATCCGTCATCTGGGACCAGGATCTTCATCAATCGTCCCCCCTGATGACATTGTTCAGCACACCGATGAGTCAATGACGATATATTGGGAAATCAACGAGACAACTCACCGTCAGCATCATCTGAACCATCCTGTGAGAGCACTCGGTCCCAATGAGACCCGAACGCCTGGGGACATGGCGCCCAATATGGTCACAGAACAGTGTCGATGAAAGTTGAGTGGCCGCGCTGTGCGAAAGCCCAACTGGCATTGGCCCCCTCAGTTTGTGGCAATGCGCGGTGACCGTTTTTCTTTTTCCTTCCTCTCTCCACTCTCTGTTGGCCATTCGTGGGAATGTCGTCGTTGCTGCGGCCAACCTCAGGGCAATCGTTCAGTCCTTTCGCGCTGGATGCAGGACGATGCACGGAGTGCATACAATGGGTTTCAAAAGTCCTCCTCGATCAGAGATTTCGTCCATTCTCACTGCTCAATACTCAGCCACGATTGCTGTGTTTCAGCCTTTTCTGGGAGCGATTCGCTGCCTCTGCCGCCCAACCTGTGGGCTGAGGCTCCCATAGGGCCAAAATGTCCATCGCGCTGCCCGACAGGTCGGCTCCGCTGATTCTTTATATACTCCCTTCATCGGCCCCCATCTGCCTCTTGTTTTCTCTTTCTTTGAGATTCTGTATATCACGATACCCCTGTATTATTACTCATTTATCTATCACCTAATTACACGAGCCAGCTTCGATTTGCCTTTCTGCTTGCTGTTCTTTGTCCGCTCACACTCCTCGATTATTGCCGCACGGCGTTTTTTGCGACTCACTTCGACCAACACGACAGATTTATCATGCACGCTGCCCGGAAACTAACTGCCATTTACTATATTACCGCAACTGGATAACCTGATCTTGCCCTAAGGTCATAATCGCTCCGAATTCGAGGACTTGCTTTTTCTTTGGGATTGCCTCTGGTTGCCATTTGTTCCCTTGTCATGTTTATGCCTACCTCCCTCAAAATGCCCTTGCGCTGGCGCAAGCGGCCGCAACGGCCTCCAGTCCCATTTGTTGAGGATGAAGTCGACTCCCTATCCAGGGAATTGAACGGATCGTCCCACCGTGGAGAGCCTCCTGGACTGGAAGGTGTCAAAGCCAGAGGGACCATCAACCAGTCTCCGGTGATCCTAGACGTTGAGATACTGATTGTCTCAAATCCGTCTTCTAATGTCGAAGAGAAACCTTCCACCGGGACCCATTTGTCTGGTTTTAATGCAAACCAACCCACCCGCGAATTGAACACCAGGCAGGAATTAAAACAGAACCCTTTACGCCGCCCGGCCGGGGGAAGCCAACATCAAGAACCAGGAAAGCCACATTCATGGAGCCCAACCAAATCCCAGGATATACGATCCAGGGCCAAGCCTCCGCATCTGGCTCACACCCAGGTTTCCGGTGCTCAAAAGAGCGGTTTTGCGTACACTGAAAACCCTGTTCCTCGTCAATCTGAGCGAGCTCCTCGACCCCCGGCCCAAAAGGGTCCGCTTTCATCAAAGTCCGTGCCAGATACGACTCGGAAGAGCGAAAGTACCCCTTCCCGTAGGTCTTCCGTACGTCGTGAGAGGGAGCAGCACCAGTCTAGTTCGCCGACTAGACCTCGCCCGGAGCCGGTTCTGGGCCCCAGCGTTGAGACGGATGCGCTTCCACCGAAGCGAACGCTAGACATCGCACGAAAGTCCCACGCTGGTGCATCCCGCAACCCCCCGGCACGTGGGGAGAAGGAGTACCACTCATCCGTTCCGACCACCAGGCAATATTCAGACTCGGTTCAGGATCCCAATGTGCGAGCTGACCCGCTTCCGCCAAAGCGAACGCCTGATGTGACACACCTGACACACCAAAGGGAGCCTACCGCACCGGGCCCTCTCCCAGTTCCGCAGGACGGCAGATGCCATTCATCCGCTGTCTCTAACCAATCCGAGGCAGCTGCTCAAGATTCTAGTGTTCGAGTAGACCAGGTCCCATCAAGGTCAATGCCCAGTCTCCCACAGGCAAACCAGTCTACCCCACAGCCTTCACCAGTCTCCCGCACTGGACAGCATAAAACTGCGTCCACCATTTCTCCCCGAAAGCCATTGCTTGAGACGCCACAGAGGGGCCAAACAATCCCCTTAAATCCTCTGCCTAACCCCCTGGCGCAAGGCGCAACCCAACCCTCTGCCTCCACTGTGAAGAGATCGAGGAGTCTGAAACACAGGCCATCAACTAAGGCTGTGGCCGTGGATCCCCGTTCTACCTCTGGGTATACCTCTGACTCGGCTGCTGTTCATCAATCCCGTGGTCCCACCTCAAAGGGTGCCAACCCTCAGGCGGTTAAGGGGTCGTTCCCTTCCGGGCCAAGCATTGCCGAAAGGCTAGAGGAGAAGTTGAAGATACGTCGGGAGCAACGTGAATCCGGAGATCCTCTTAATTCGACGGCCCAGGAGCATTCTGCCAATCCCAAAACCACAGACGCTTCAGTTTCCAGTGCTGTAGAGCAACCAATTGCTCCGACCCAACTCCCAGGCGCCTGGCCCACAGACTCACCTTCTAACACCCCTTCAACCGACGTCAGCAGGTTTCCCGGCTTTGAGGTAGGGACCGAAGAAGCAAAGCTACAAGAGTCTACAGCAGCACCTTTAAAGTCGGCACTCCGATCCCAGTCTCTAGATCGAAATCAGCTCGCAACCGCCCAGCCAAACCGTCGACGCGCCGTATCTTTCGCGGAAAAACCGCTGGAGCAGCCTTCTCAAGCTTTGATAAAGGTTGACCACGAAACCTCACTGGCGCCAGTTCAACGACGTGACGTGTCTCCAGACTCAGGGCGTTCAACATCCCCAAACGCTCATCTTACTCTTGCGCCATGTCCGAGATCCGTACCCGTCGCAGGGTACCAGGATTGGCACACAATCGATGGGCTGAACCATCTCGATATTTGCCCTTCTTGCGTTAAGCAAATGCGCAGGTCGAGGTTCCGCGACCGCATCAAGCTAAGCGCGCCGAAGCCACGCACTGAGCCTATCCGCTGTGCCATGAGTGAGCCATGGACACGCCTCGCCTGGATGCAGACTCTCAATAAGAAATTAGACAACCTTGATCTGCTCCTCGAGGTCACCCTCTCACCACCAGGCAGCAAACCCTGTACAGGGCGGATCATCAGCGACCAGTACTGGTTCCGCATTATCGACCCCGAGACGGGTAGATACCTGCCCCAGTTCAACGTCTGCCCTGCATGCGTCCGAAATATCCGGCTTCTGATGCCGGCGCACCGCGAAACATTCGAGCGCAGCGGCACCCCGCAGGAGCGGGTATGTGACTTCGTGGTGGACAGCCCCCGTTTCATTCGATACATTGACGCGCTGGATCTCTCCGCAAACCGAGCAGAACAAGAGGACACAACTCCGGACCTTAGCGAGTTCTTGGCATATGCGCGACGCAAGGTGGTCCTCCGAGACTGCCGACGGAGCCGCCTGATCTTCAACACGTGGCACTACATGCCACAGCTCCCAGAGTTCACAGTATGCGAGGATTGCTACGATGACATTGTATGGCCCCTTGCAAAGGCACGATATCCAATCGCACTGGAATTCTCAACGGTTATGCGCCTTCTCCCTGGAGACAAGACCTCAAGCAGCCGTGAGGCCAGCTGCCAGTTATACTCGCCTCGCATTCGAGCCAAATTCAATGACGCGGTGCGGCGCAATGATATGCAGTTCGTCAAATGGATGGCACTCACACGGTTCGATGCTGAGCAGCGGTTCCGCGACCGCCAGGACGAGTTGTTGGAGGACCAAGATCGGGGCTACGACTGTTCTGGGGACCTGCGGAAGAATTTGGAGGACTGGAAACGCTACGAGTGAATGTGTTTATGTCATGTGTTTTATATCTTTATGTCTTTCATATGAGTCTATTTGCATTTGGGTTGGCCAGCCCCTGTCTTGTCTGTCCTGTATCGTACACCATGCATCCAGCGTCTTATATACATAGATAGACCTGTACAATATAACACCCGATTATCCGCGATTAAAAAAAGTAAAAAAAGAAAGAAACGGGGGAAAAAAAAGGGTCTATACAGAAGAAGCCCCTTCCTTCAATAACTCCGAGATGGTCCCAATCCTATACCCCCTCCTCTTCAACTCCGGCAGTACAATCTTCAGCATCGGCACCGTCCACGGCCGCCTGTCATGCACAATGATTATACTCCCCGAACGAACCATACTCAGTACATGCGCCGCATTCACCCACGGCATACTAATCTGCGGATCATGCGGGTACACACTCCCCAGGACAAGCTTGAACCCCAACCGCTGTACAAGCGCCCTCATCCGATCCGTGAATAACCCAGAGCCAGGTCGAAAATACCTGCCCGGCCCCGGCGCCACCACACCCCCCTCCATAAGTACCCCGTTCTTATCAATCGTACCAGCAGCAGCATCAGCATCACCGTCTTCCTCTTCTTTCCCCTCCTTCCCTTGCTCCGCTGCCCGCGGCCTCATCGTCGTCCCCCTACTCCCACTTCCTGCGCTAAACCCAGCCGTCCCCGCAGTAACACTCCCATATAGCGAATCCTGCTCCGCAGCATCCAGCTTCACCTGGTCGTGCGCTTCGGCCTGGTGTCCCGCCATCGCATAGATGCGTTGAATCCGCGACTGCACGGCCTGTATCTGCGCGGCGAGCTCCTCATCACTAAGATCCTTGCTCGGTTCATCGAACATGGCGTGGTTGCCCAGCTCGTGCCCGTCATTGACGGCATCGCGCATCACGGATTCCCGGCCGGGGATGTGATCGCCTATCAGGAAGAAGGTTGCGTGCGCGTCATTCTCTTTCAGGAGGCGGAGGATCTCCGGGGTGAATTCTGTTGGGGCGTCGTCGATTGTTAGGGCGACGATGGGTGATATGCCGGGTTTCAGGTGCGGGACGTGCCAGAGGATGTCGGGGTATCTGTGAGCGAAGTAGGAGACGAGGAGGTAGGGCGGTTTGTAGATGAGGTAGAAGGGGAGGGTGAGGATGAAGAGAGTGAGAAGAGGGAGGGCGAGCGTGAGGAGGCGCTGGCGGGTTCGGCGGCGGGGGGTGTGGCGGTATGAGCGGAAGAAGAACATTTCCCCTTTTTATCTTCCCTCTGCGCCGCTTGTTAGAAGGAGATAGAAGAGGTTATCGCTCCGATAAGGTGTTGAGAGGGGAGAGAAGGTGTGGTGATGAAGGAAGGAGAGGGGAAATGTTCATCCTTAGATGCTGGAACTGTGGAATTATTATTATTATTGAGGTGGATCAGCTTCTTGTTTTATCAGAGATATCGTGGACGTGGTGGAGCTGCTCCATATGGCTTTGTGATTTCTTTTGCGCCCCCTGAAACTAAACCAAACTCAAGCAATTAAAGGTATTATGACCCGCTCCATTGATGGACCCAGATGAGGGTTTCTTGGCCAAGATGTCGCCATCGTCTCCATATACAAGGGCCCGCTTTCTTCCTCAAGACACTTCATTGGCATTGATTTATCCTTGCCCAAGCTGATTCGTCAGGGTTGGCGTCTGGCTTTGGCCCCCGTGGCATATCAGGAGAGTGGTCAAGAAGAAATCCTATCCAACCAGCCCAACAACCTCCGCCGGCCACCTCTTCCCCCAGACGAGAGCCCGGGCTGGTACGCGGCCCCCAACTGGCGCGAGGACCCGGATCTTTCCTCGTTCGCTGTCAACGTCTGCGACATACAAGAACCCCATTGTACTCGCGTCGCGGATCTCGGCAACATTACTGGTTGGAGAACAGTTCGTGATCGCCAATAGTGTGTTAGCGAGCGTGGAGGGAGCTGGCGTCAGAACCTTTTTCAGTGGTACGAGCGCGTTGCCGACCGCGGTGGCGGGCGCGCTTTCATTGGCTGCGGAAAGAAGGATCCCAGGCAGAGCTGACACGTTCTCACTCCGCTGTGCCGCCCACTCGGCATCATTGTCTCCCCCGGGAAGGAATGACTCCCCAGTTGTCAGTTGTGCTGGGTCGTAATCGTCCTCGTCAGCTTGATCGTCTTCCGCGGATGACGTTGTGTAATTGTAGAGAGCTAGGCCATTAAAGTCGAGATGCTGCGCGTGCGGTGACAGCGTGACGTTTGTCGACGCAGATAATGACAGCGCTGAAGATGCTGTCGAAGAAACTGGGTTTCCAAAGAAGTATGTCCGGATCTGGGATTCGCGCACAGCCTTCATGAAGGCTGCATCACGATCAACACACCCCCCAGACTTCGAAAGCTTCACAACTGAGATGCGCTCGTCCGACGCCGCCGCCGACGCACTCGATGACGGCTTATTATCGTAGTTCTTCATCATAAGACTGTACAGCCGTTCCGATCCTATAACCAAGATCGTCGTAACTAAGCCTCATTAGCGTGCGCTCGATTCCCATTCAAGCGGAGGTATCATACTCGAAAACTCCGTCACAATGTGGTTAATCATCTCCAGCGCCCCAGCACGACTTTGGCTCAAAATCCCCGGCGTATCAACAATGACCCCCGTCTCCCTCGCATCCTCATCCTCCGCCATCCTCCCCATAACCGAGAGTGCCAATCGCGACACAATCGGCCGATACACCGATCCCTCCGCCTCGAGCGGATTCACCATCGGATAGAAATACACCAGCGGCAGCTTCACCGGCACTGCACTCGGTCCAGACATGGGACTACTCCCCCACCCTTCCTCAACATCTAGCATTGCGCGGAACGCCGTAGCCGTAAGCGTCCCCGGAACACTGAGCATCCCTTCCGTCGGATCCAGGTTCACAACAACCGGCTGCCGTCCAACCTTCACCGCGTAAGCCGTTAAAATCTTCGACAAGCTCGTCTTCCCCGCGTTCTCAGGCCCCAGTATGAGCACGCGAGGCCCGTCCTTCCCCGTCGCCTTGGCCTCGTTCCGTAACGTCTCCAGCGCAAAATGTACATTCGCGTACTCAACCATTGGTGTTTCCTCGGCAATATACTCGCTTTGGCATCCCCCGGCTCCGTATCCGCCTCGCCCGGCGGTAGCGGTAGCGGGCATCCCGTCGATTCCAGAGACTGCATCGCCCGCGCTGACTTCAAGTGTACACCCGTGCCATGTGTAAATTGCCGCCTTCGTCCCGGAGAAGGTATAGGTTTGTGAGGGGGCGAGTTCGGTGCCGAAGAGCTCTGCTGTGCCGGTTTCGAGCTGGAATCATTCCGCTCTTCATATCAGTCACGGTTCAGCGGTACAAGAGGCGGAGGAAGAAGCTTTAGAACGTATTGATTAAGAGGATGAGAGGCCTACCTTAACTCGAACGGCCGTTCCAAATGCGACCTCGAACCTCCATTCCGAGCCTGGGGAGAGGTTGATTTGGGATGGAGGTGCGGGGACGAATTCCCTCTCCGCTGAAGGCTGCGTGAGCTCTAGACCGGGAAGAGACATTTCATTGCTGGCAATTGACGATCAAGCCGCGAGGATGAACACAAAGCCGCCAAGAGTAACAACGCCGAGGCAGTGGAATGTCTGTGGCATGTTTTGAATGGAAGCTTTTGGAGCTTTCACCTGAAATGCTTGGCGATGACGAAGTTTTGCATGTTTGCATCACGACCAGCCAGTATATTTATTCAATCGCCACAGTGCTTTGAGATTGAAAATTTGATTTTTTAATTCGTTTGTCTTGTCCTGAAGTAGCCTAAGAATAAAATCTGTCTCTGGATAGGTACGAGTCTCCCCGGCTAAATGTGAAAGGAAAAGAAAATTCGAACAGAAAAGGAGATAGGAGGATGGGATTTCGGGAGAACGATTATTGGAATTCATACAGGTATCCAGGAGGCAGGAGATCGAACGTAGGAAAGAACGAAGTGTTCCGATCTCTAGAGCCGCCAAGTCTGACAGATTTTGCTCTTCGAAACGTGGAATACTGACACCAAGGGGAGATATTATGAAGTGATAGGAAACCATCAACACAGTGCATCGTTCTCTCTGGGGATGGTGCGTACTCGGGGTGAACTGCAGACAACGCCAATCAAGCTCCAACTCAGACATCACGGGTAAGAGGGGAGGGTTTCATGAAGAGGAGGGGGTAGGGGAAATAATCCGAAACCAAAGCGGCCAAACGCAGGGATAGGATATATGGGGAATCAGGAAATCGGTTCATGGGGTTGGTTAGATAAGAAATGTCTGAAAATTTTTGAGAACCTGGGCACTGCCTGTTGGCATGGCTATCTCAAATAATCTTAACGGCATGGGATCGGGGACTCTAGAAAAAGTAGGGAATCGAAGCCCTGGAGTACCCAAGTCAGCGACTGCTCTTGTCACGATTGGAAGGGGGATCAGAATGACTTACGCCAGCGCAAATGCCGCGGTGACGCCAACCAAAGCACGGTTACGAACTCGCTCACGCTTCAGCTTCTCCTCGAGGACCTTGGCCCGCTTTGTCCGTAGAGCCTTGGCTTCCTCGTCTTCCTCTTCATCACTCAGCTCCGCCTCATCGGTCTTGCGCTTCCTGGCCGCTGCTGATGATTCTGCCGGCTCCTCTTGTGATTTGACGGCGTCCTTGACCATTTCCTTGGCTTTAGCAATCATCTCCTCTGTCTCTGCGGCGGATGGCGCTTCCGGCAAGGAGATAGGCATCTCAACTGAAATAGTGGTCTGAGCGGCCTGAACACCACTACCTTCACTGGCATTGGACGTGAAGTCAAACCTAACCTTCTCATTTGAGTCGTCCTGCTGGGCGGCGACCCTCTTCGACTTGGACTTCGCTTTCGTTTCCTTGACAGTCTTCTCTTCTCTTGCTTCTTCTACACTCGGCAGCGCATTGCCATTCACCAATTCACCGTCGGCGTTGGACACCGTGTCATCTAAAGCGCTCTGAAGATTTGCATTGGCCTCCGTGGTAGCGGCGGCAGACGCTTCCTTCTGCGCCCGAGTTTGCCTGCCCTTGCGCGGGGTACCGAGCTTCTTGCTGGGTGACGCGGATCGGCGGCTTCGCCCACGCGACGGAGGGGCGAGTGCCTCAGGGGCTTGGATCGGGGGCAGATCGAACTTGGGGGGAGGAGTAATCTGTTTCTTCGCGCTGGTTGGACTTTGGATGATATCCGTGGGGTCGAGTAGGGCTCGGACCCAGTCGTACATCTTGTATTCCGCGGCGAGCTCAAGAGCTGCAACGTGCATATTAGAAAAGAAACGACGGAAGGACGATTGATATAGAAGGTCTCACCTAGCACTGGGGAAATCCACACGTTTCCGGCGATCTCATCTTCGCTAGTTTCATCGCGCGTCTTGAGATATTCACGCTCTGACCGTTCTTCTTCCAGCTTTGCCCATGGAAAGGCAATCTTGAACATTCCAGTCGCACTCACGTAGCCGTCCTTGCTTCGTCGCTGTGGTGAAGACACTCCTACGTTAGAATATGCTTTGCGAAGGCCCAGTTTTGGTCTACGATTGGTGCGGATCCGCTCACCATCAGAAAATATGTCTCAGGGTGCTGTTGAGGGGAGTGTGATGGGAAGATCTCGGATCCCTTCAAGTCTTTGGGCAGAGGAGCGCGAAGGTGGGCGTACTCAAAGGGTCCCAGGTTCTCCGGCTTCGTCGCATTGGAAGTGCCAACCTGGTTCGCTTTCACAGCAAGGTTGGTCTTTCCAAGTCGGCGGCGCGTGAGTAGCTCTTCATCTACAACACCCGAAACAAATCAACTGTTAGTCGCAGAATACTCGAGATATCCGGGACAAAGCCATGGCGGCACGGGTGAAGCCGCGCGCTCCGGGGAGCTGGGACTTACAGGCAGGTGCCGCGTCGGGCACGACGAGCGGGTTGTTCTTCTTCGGTAGGGATCGCACCATAATGAAGAACTTGTCTCGATGGAGAAGGACGAAGACGCTTCGCGGGAGAAAGTACTATCGCTCTGAGGGGTGATGGAAGTCGGATGAGACGATGCCAGAACGTCGGCCACGTTGCAGGCGCGTCCCGTCCGAAAAAGGTTGAGGGTTCGATGAAGACGTCACCGAAGGTAGCAGCCCAGAGCGCAGACCAAGTTAAGTGGAGAGCGATTGCTTGAGGGCTGTAGAAGAGTCTGCGGGCACACGATCCGATACGCGACGCACCAAAACTCTGATTATCGACAGAAATCGAGACAAGACTTGATCAGGAAGGGGAGAAAAATAATGAATGAATAGTCCACGGCACTTGGCCCTCATAAAGACGGGGCACGCTTCGACTTGAGTGCTGTTACCATACCTTTCCGATCCTCGTACTTTACCAATCCTCTAGCCCTGAAATCACCCAATAGTTTAAGGTAATTGAATATACACATACCAAAAACGGATAAGATCGGCCAACGCGGACTCGTCCCCCCGGTATCCGGTTTTACCATTAAGGTGTATTTCCGCCTTGTCGCCTTGGAGAATGGGCAGCTCTCTCTTAACCTGTTTTGGACAAGCAGGTCATTGTCCAGGTCCATGTTCTTGTTGTGTCAAGAATCGTCAGGGATCGAAAGCAGCACCTGAGTGACTCATTAAAGACATAAATTCCCTGCGCAGCTGAAGGGACTCAAACCTTTGGGTTCATCGAGAGCTTAACGTCTCTCTCCAAAGCTCGATATGGGCCATCCATTGCGACAACTTTCCAGAGCTGAAGTTATAGAGCTCGTTCCATCCAAGAACCAGGATGATGCTCAAGACACTCCTTCCCCATTTTCGCCTTCATCCACAAGCCATGAATCCTTGTTGCTGGTTGCGTGAACTGAGAAAAGGGGAGTTCGCGATCGGGATCGGTCTATGGAAAGGAGCTGCACGCTATGCCTCATCGGGAGTCCCCTCAATTATCCAGAGGTCCACCGCTACATCAACAAAGCTCCTCCTCCAACAGGAGCCAAACCTCGCGACTTGAGGTTTTCTTTCCTTTTTCTGGATCCTAGCTAAAACTGTACCCAGGTACGCTTCAGGTCAACCGATCGCTTGTAGCCTCTATCCTTGCACCAAAGCCCAGCAGCATAATCGCATACTTACCAACCTTTATCGCAGCTATCCGCAACCCCTGCTCTCGGTATCAACTACCCCGCCATACTACACAAAGACCAACGCAATGGCCGACCGCGACGACGATCTTGTCGCCTCTAAGACAGAGGGATTCAAGGTCGGAGAGAAAAAGACAATTCAGGAGTACAATGAACTTGGTATGTGGACCTCTCGCCCCCATTTGTGCTGTGTTCGCATCGTGGTGTACGAGCCCCTTACCTCTACCGACTTGAACTTCCCAATTCCCACTGTATTCTGCACCTCAAAGAACTAGCCGGTTTTGTTTCTCTTGCGTTGCCCTCAATTAACAATGGGACAATCACTCTAGATAAGAATGACGAGTCCCTGAACCGCTGGAAAGCCTCCCTCGGTCTCAACGCCGGAGACCCCATCGGAGACCCCAACGACCCAAGAACATGCATCATCAAGTCCCTGGCCCTCGAAGTTCAAGGCCGTGATGATGTTGTAATCGATGTCTCGGCGCCGGGTGCGGTCGAGAAGCTCAAGGACAAGCCATTTACTATCAAGGAGGGGGCTACGTTCCGCATCAAGGTCGCCTTCGAGGTCCACCGCGATGTTCTCAGTGGCCTCAAGTACCTACAAGTTGTTAAGCGCAATCGTATCCGGGTTAGCAAGGACGAGGAGATGCTGGTAGGTTTTGCTGCTTTCCAATAGAAAGTATCGTCTTCCTACGACGATGGGTGCTAACCCGTCTTAGGGGAGCTATGCTCCGAACACCACAGGAAAACCTATCTACGAGAAGAAATGTGAGTTTACGCCTCATATCAAGACCCCATAATAACCGTAACTGACGCTTACTCTTCCCAATAGTCCAGCCAGAAGAGGCACCTTCAGGAATGCTCGCTCGTGGCCATTACAACGCAGTTTCCAAGTTCATTGATGACGACGACAAGACGCATCTCCAGTTTGAGTGGTCCTTCAATATCGCGAAGGATTGGTAAACCAGCTACTTTTTGGACGACAGCATACATTTAACGAACAGCATCTATTTTCCATCTATAAGCGTAGGCCAACCTTCTGTCTTGGAAAGTTGTCTTGACGTACCTCTAAAACCGAGCTTTGTGCTAGAGTGGTTGACAATGGCATAGTAAGACCAGCAGATTTTTTTCGTTCGAACCAGGACCTATTACACATGAATCTAAGGATATTTGTCCCTCTTTATTCGGTATACATGCCATGCTCTATAAATGAATTGTTTCTTCCAAACTCCAAATGGTGGCGCTCACATAGGAAAAAAATGCACAGAGAACACCAAATGATAAGATATGTGATGCGAAAGGGGTATCACAGAAAGTAGTCAATCACGGGACCCTGCCCGTCCTTGTTCTGCTGCGCCTGTTGCTCGCCGCGATGGATATCATTCTCAGGAGCCGCATCAAATATATTGAAGAATCGCTCTCCCGTGTCGCTAACCTCGAGCACACTTGCAAGATTCCCGCATCGATAGCAGTAATTCGGGGCACTCCATACGGTACTCAGTCGATCGTCGTAGAGAACTTGATACCCCTCCTGACAGAGTTGGTGAGCCCGTAGGATATGAGACATACTGTTGACCTCGAGGAACTTCCGAACGACCTGCGCCCCGAACGTATACCCGGCACCCCGAGGCGACAAAGAGAACTCATCGCGCTCAATATCCGGGTCCGACCAGACTAAGTCAGCCATTGGTCCCTCGTGCGGAATCTCGCGGAATCGGTCGATGATTTTGATCTGGTCTATTGAGTGGATGGAGGGTGAGAGGCCACCGTGAACGCAAAATATTTGGTCGTTGATGACCACGCTGAGTGTAAGGAAGTCGAACATGTCTGTGAAGTAGTGCCAGACGTTGGCATTGCCGTATTTTCGCGCGCATTCGGTGTAGAAGCCGTAGGATTGAGTCACACCGCGCGACTCGTGATTCCCGCGGATGAGGTGGACACGATGGGGGTATCTGAGCTTTAGGCATACAAGAAGAGAGATGGTTTCAACGCTGAATAACCCTCGGTCGACGTAGTCTCCTGGAGCATAGGATAGAGTCGGTTAGCGCGCAGCACCGCTACCTTCACGGGGGTTGGGAGTACGAACCGAGGAACAAGTAATTGGTATTCGGGCAGAAACCTCCAATTTTGAAGATCTCAATCATATCGAAGAACTGCCCATGTATGTCTCCTACTACCGTGACAGGAGCCGCAATGTGGACTACATTGCTCTCCTTCATTAACAGTTCTTTCGCTTTGGTGCATATCGCTTCGACTACGGAGTCCGCCAGTAATTCCTTTCGATACAACCGCTCAATGCACTCATCGAGGTCGATACTAGCTGCTGAAAGCATCAGTGTCCGCAATAAGAAAGCAGCGAATGTAGAGGCACGTGGTGTACACTTACCGGGGAGGCCAGGCATTGCGGAGAAAAGAGCTCCAATCAAGCTGCGGGAATACTGGTACAGGGCAAGGACGGTACAAAGATATTCTTGCAAGAAGGTGCAGGCGAAGAGACCAAGAATATGCATTCGAATGGAAAGCTTCGAAGACAAATGCAACACGGGTCGGCTAGCAAGGGAATATGTCTGGCTGGAACGTTCCCGCAGCAGGTCTCATCATGGTCAGCGGGGTGGATATGCGTCACGAACCAAGCTCGTAATTCCACATCTAACGTGAGGAGGCCAAAAGACGAAGTTGGGAGGGGGGTTCTAGGGTTTCTAGCAGCCTCAGCTCCCTTGATTCAGACAAAGCCTCGTCCCTACTCAAAGAACGAACTCGAGGCCTTCGGAGTCTGGGTTCAACGGAGTCGGAGATGCGCTTCCCTATTCTGCCGCCTACAACCGCCTTCTCCCAAAGAGAAATATTACGAGCATCAGCAACGATATGTTCCTCTAGGAATGCAATATTCGTGTTTGTTCCTCGCCGAGGCTTCTAATTTCGCTAGCATGATACAGAAAATAGGTTGCCACACATTGGTAGATATTCAGCCATTTCTGAGTAACTGGCAGGAATCCTAGGCCAGAAGCTGTCGGGCTTCCTCGTGCTCATCAGAGTCGGTTTCTTCTTCCTCATACTCCTCCTCAGAGTCTGTTTCATATTCCTCTTCTGTGGATCCCTCTTCTTCCTCAGAATCTGTTACTTCCTCGTACTCGCTTTCTTCTTCCGTTTCGGACTCTGGTTCATCTAGCCACTGATCAAGCGTCTTGTTCTTGGGCGGCCCGCCAATTGCCTTCGCGCGACTTGCTTGCGCTCTGTTTGATGCTGCCACGCTCATCTCGTGCTCCCTGAGCGCTTTGTCAAGCTGTTCACCTGCGGTTGTAGCCACTGTTCCTGGTTTCTCGACCTTGATATCGGACTCGCGAAGGCTAGGGTCAGGTTCGTGGCCCGCTTCCACCCAATCTGGAAGATTTTCGTAACCTCGAAGTCCGTGGATACCAGCGTCCGACCCCAGGACGAGTGTTGAAGAACCAATTTGTAAGTCCTTCCTAGTCTCTGATGGACTAGGAGCGTGCGGGACCGGCTTGGGAGCAAGAAGAAGAAGATTCGCGATTTGAGTTGACGATGGAGAGGAAAGAAGAGATTTGTATAGCCGGGCACGGTCCCGAAGATCGTAAGATGTGTCGTACCTGGCGAGAAGGAGTATATAACGCCAGAGGAGACTGATTGTATCGCCTTCTTCGGGCCCATCCTGCTTCTCATCGGAGGGACCAATGCCGTTTTCCTGCCTGTCGTGATTATCGGCCCACTCATTGTTCAGATGCGGTTGGGCCTCGGGCTCAGTATGCGACCTTTCGCCGCGAGGATGTCGGAGAAGATGATGGAGATATACTTTAGCCCCCAAAAGGAGAATCTGTTGTTTAACGGGTTCCGACTCATCGGCGTAGTTCTGTACTAAGACCCGTAGAACGTCCGGAGCAAAATTTCTGTCAGGCTCGAGCCCCGCATACTCTCCAACCAGCCATACGATGGTAGCCCTCGCATCTGGGTTGGTTGTCAGCCCGAGGTGTTTTACCAGCTGAATGACCGTCCGTTCATGCGAGGCTGGGTCTTGCTGAATCAGATGTCGAATGACTGTTAGCGATTCCGATACAAGATTTTCGTCCAGACTTGTAATCTGCTGGAGCAAGATACGGAGGCATTTGTCACAGGTACTAGGATCCCCTTGCGCACAACGCCCAAGCGCACGCACGCTCTCCCTAACTAGAGCTGGGTCCGCACCCTGCGAGAAATGTTCGAGCTCACTTATTATGAGAGCCTTAAAGTGTTCACCACAGTGCGGGAAGAGTGTAGTAATGACTTCCAGCTTCAGGCGCCAAATATGGGGCGGATCTGACGCATGAACTAGGAAATGCGAAAGGTACTTGGTGAACGGTTTGGGGTACCGTAAAGCGATGACGACAATATTGTATAATGCAATGAGCTGCATGTCTTGGGGGCTCCGGAGTAAGGCGACTAATGGGCCGACGGCTGCCGCAAGATAATCCGGGGGAGCAAGGTAATGAAAACAGCGGACAACTGCCACTATCACTGCAGAATTGCGACTCTGCAGAAGCAGCCTACACGACCGGAAAAAGAGCTCCAGATCAGGGTCAACAACCGGAACATCATATGTGTCCTCGTTGTTTCCTTGATTTGTATCGCCGGCGTCTTCATCGTCATAGAACCCCTTCGACCTCGTCTGGTTCTTTGGCACTTTCCGAGACTTCAGAGGAAAACATCGCCGAGCATAGAAAGTAAGAAGGCGCATCGTGGCCAGCTGACCCCATTCATCCATATCCACGAGCTTCTTGACGAGGCTGCGATAGTGCTTATGCACCAAATCGATCCTATCCGGGCAGACTTCTAGGAATGCTGAAACTGCTGGGCCAGCAACAAAGTATTGGCTATCACCTAGTAGGGTTGCAATGTATCCAATAAGCTGCGGTTGTGTGCCGGGGTCGAGCCTATAGCATTTTGGAATAGCCAACGCAGCCGCTTTGCGGACATGGGGACTCATGTCACCACAGCCTCGTTTAATCGCCAACGAAACAATTTGGCTTATAACTGGAACCCGAATGCTAGACATTGTTCGAAGCGCCATGGCTCGGGCCTGGGGATTCTGGTCCGTGAGCGATTTCTGGATCGCATTTATAGACAAGAGAGCAAGGTCGGGTTCCGCCTCGGCATGGTGAACAAGGTAGATATAGACCAATTTTTTGACCTCAAGATTGACGCTCGCGACATTCTTAACAACCGCCGAGAAGAAAGGTAGGGAGGGTTCGGATCGATACATCAACTAAGTCACAAGTCAGGAACGGCAGGGTTCGTTAATTGGCGGCTTCCTTACGGAAATGATTCGTCGCATACCATCGAGGACATCACGGTCACTGCGAGAATCGAGGAGTTTCTTGATGTGAGATACGCTGAGATTGCGAGACGACGTGCCAATTCCGGTTCCCCTTGACATGGTGGCCGACTGGGCCGCTTCGAGGGTGAGCTCCCGAGCTGTTGATGGTTAGGTGTTGGGCTTGGAGACGGTGCGTGAAAAAGAGCATACCTGTTTCCAGCATCGACGAGATTCTGGAGATTGTCTCCATCTCAAACCCCAGGCCCTCCGGAGAGGAAGTTGACCGGAAATCGGCTATAAATCAGAGTCGGGCTGATGATGCGGGGAGAATAAGTTGGTGGAAGTTGGCGGCGGGCAGGTGATGAAAAGCGTCTGCTCGCTTGATTCGCCCGAGCTTGCATCACCTCCGTTTTTGGATGTCACCAGCTACGACCGACCAACTAATAATATCGCAAACTCGGACAACGGAGACACAAGAAACTTGATAATATGATAGGTCCCCAAAAATCACTTTCTTAAAGCGAGCTTGGGACAAAAAATTCACCGCGTCCATGGCGCCTATCAGGCGTGTCATCAATGCGCAATGGGTGACCGATATCCTCCAATATGCCCTCGACCAGGACCGGAGCTCGATCATACTCATTGTCTGCACGACACGAGACTCGTTCCTCAAGCAGCTACTTGCAACGGTGCGCCTCCAGTCAACGGAGACCACATCTCATCACCACTTGCTCACAAAATCACTTGGGCTGCTCTCTCGGTCCCACGCAATCAAAACCGTATTCTGTCCAACGCTAGAGCATCTGAGAGCCTATCTTTCAGCAGGATTGCAATACCAGGCCCCAGTCACTTATCAGCAGCGGAAACTGCGGTCGTTGCTGGCGATCGTGAATCCCCTAAGCTTGCATCATCCTACACGGGAGTTTTCCGCTCAAGGGTTGTCAAGGACGTTAGCCAACGCGGTGGAGGCCTCTTACAGGGCAGATATGGATATTGTGCTTTGTGAATGTCAGGACGCCCTCAGCCTAGAAAGTGCCGAGCATGGTGAAGCACTATGGAACGTAGATGTACCATTGCTTAGCGACTCTATCAGACTTGAGACAGAAGCAAGCAGCTGGACTGGGCAAGCCGTACCAGTCAAGAGAGTTGTGCAACGGTGGTTTCAATTCGAGGATGAAACTCGGCAAATCAAAAGAAGATATCCTGACTCATAAGAAACGGAAATCATCAAGTGCTAAATACCAGTGACCCCACCAAGAGCGACAAGAACAATCGGGTATCCTCAAACTGCGCCCTAAACTCCCACAAAACAGACGAATGAGCGCATATTACAGGCACTTCTCCATCTCCGTGATGTAGAGCTTGATATGTGACTCTAACCTGAGATATTCATCGTGCGCGCTTTGGATCTCACTTTCAATATTTTCCTTCAAGTCCGCCATCTAAAGTAGGGTCAGCACATTCAAATCGTATCCACGGGATAGCCGCATCGGGAATACCTTTTTCTCTGTTTGCTCGATCCTGATCCGCCTTCTCTCCATGTCGCGTTGTTTCTCTGCTCGCTCTTCCCGGAGTTTTTTCTGCACTTCCCGGAGCTCCTCCATTCTCGTTTGCGCTACCTCTGCCTTTTCACGCGCATTGTTCCGCAAGGCTTCAATTCGTTCGTGCCAGCGTGCCAGCTGCCGCTGTAACAGCTTCTCCGTTTGCTCAACTTCTCGGACATTGTTTCCCCTCTCAGAAATAGCTTCCTTATTCCGTGAAGCTCGATATTCCTCATCCTCCTCTTTCTGTAGTTCGGCTGAAATATCCTCGAGGAGCTTAACGCACGCTTGAACGTCGTTGCTAACAACGGTAAAGGTGTCCGACGATGTTTGTAATGCTCTAGCTCTCTTCTCCATCGCGTCAATCTGCGCTTTCTCTCGGAGAAGGTTCTCCGACAACTCAGTGAGGGATGATTGAAGACTGGCGGGACTTTCCATCACGTATGGTCGAAGCTTCTCGGCTTCCTGTCGGCTCCGCACGCTCCTCTCCACCTTTTCCTTTAATTGAGCCTGCCGCCGTGCCTTGTCCGCCTTGACGCGTTCCAATGTCTCAGCAACCCGCTCTTGGCTATTGCCCAGTTCCCGGAGGCGGGCTTTGAGAGCGTCGTTCCTTCGTATTTTCTCTTTGACTTCTGTCTCATTCGCTATCAAGTTCCGGCGCATCTCCTCGAGTCGTTGTTCCATCTCCTGGTTTTCTGAGTAAAGGGTATCGATCCGCTGCTTGGTTTTCTCCGTTTTGTTGAAGTGCTCGTCGATTACGGCCGTTTGAGACTCGCGAAACCGAACGAAATTTATGAGATACGAGAATATCTTGACGAGGCGGTCGTGCGTCGGTTTTGTCAGGTCGGTGAACGTGAAGTCACTCACGCCACACTATGGAGACTGGCCTTAGCATACCACTCTGTATATCCATCATGACATAGGAGAAATGGATGGCATACCTCCAACATCAATCTTCTCAAATTAGCGAAGAAGCCCATCAGATTTCGCGTATCCGTAGGGACGATATCAGGGTAGTCGCCGCAAATATCATCAGCCGCTGCACGCATTGCAGGCTCAACAGTTTCACGAGTAGTATTCATGAGAAGCTCTGCGAACCACTCCAGTACCATTTGGACCTGCTGTGGGTTGGGTTTGATCAGATCAGCGGCGGTGAAGGGGATACCAATGTCGTTAATGCAGCCGGCAATTTCCTTATCGGGCTTTACCTCGATGTTAGCAAACAGCTCTGGTCCAAACTAAGTTAAAGATTCTCGAAGGGCTGGAGGCGTACCAGGCGCATCATAGCATCATTTTCGTCTTCTTTCTTGCGACCACCACGGTTTTGTTGCTGAGAGCCATGAAATTGCTGGCTCATTCGATTATTACACGACATTCCGTGAGTGAGCCGGACTCCCAGTTCGGGGGACAGGAATATAGAGGAAATATTGCGTCGCAGACAAAGTAAAAGCGGCGGTGCGAAAATCGGTCGAAGAGTGATTGTTTACACAGATGATTGCCTGTGCAGCAACCTTTTGATACCAAAACGGACTAGCGCTGTTTTGGAGGGGCCCAGTTGCAAACACTGCAAAATCTCCGCGGTGCTTTTTTTGATGACTCTTTGGAGCTTCAATCCCAGCAGAGGTCGCTTTACGCATGCAGGTGTCCTCTTCAGCTCAGGAAAGGGTTCTATCCAGTCGGGGCTCTTCATACTTTGGCCTAGACATAATGGCAACTGCTGATCCCCGGTTATCCAAGGCCACTGAGCCATTCGAGTAGGTGTTCTAATTATCTTATCCTGTGCTACTTGTCCTAATGTCTCTTTTCCAGTATTGTCGCAACATATAATGACTTGCTCCGATCGGATCCTGATTTGACGATGCCGATCGCTGCCATTGAAGCACTTGTATTACTTCTCACACACTCCCCGTCATCCACGATCTCAGAGACTCTCGACCTCCTAGAAAAATCCACCACACACTTGAAGAAGTCGATTCCGAATCCTATTGGCCTCTCCGCTGGAACGGACCTCTTTCAGCGATACTTGATTACAACCTTACAACGGCCAGGACAGCTAGGTCCGGCAGGAGATTTCAATGCCATCAGGGCACACCTTCTTTCCAACAGTCGACTGTTTATTCGACGCGCAAAGGAGAGTCGAGATAAAATCGCTACCTTTGGAAGGGGCTTCGTTCGTGACGGGAGCACAGTGTTAACGAATGGCGGGTCAAGAGTCGTCGCTTCGTTGTTGCAACGGGCTGCCGATGAAAAAGGTGGACCATCAGCGGTACGATTCAATGTGATATACGTCCTTTCACCGCCGAAAAGGAACGTTGAGAACACCACTGCAGAGCCAGAGGGCCTGGAAACAGTACGTGCGCTCCGGGCAAAGGGCGTCCCAGTTGCTACAATCCCAGAATCCGCCGTTGCGTATTCACTTGGGAAGGCGGACGTCGTCATTGTGGGTGCTGAGGGTGTGGTAGAAAACGGCGGAATAGTATCACGAATGGGTACATACCAAATTGGGCTGCTTGCCAAAGCTATGGGCAAGCCTTTCTATGTTGTGGCCGAGAGCCACAAGTTTGTCCGAGTTTACCCGCTTGGTCAGTACGATCTCCCCATCGAGCAGCACGTCATCGACTTCAAGACGCAAGAGGACGTCGATACTGCAAAGCAACAGCAGCCTGCGAATGCCTCGAGCACACCTCTAAACGATTCGGAGTTCCACCCCGATGCGGTAGACTTTACGCCGCCGCATTTGATTTCTGCATTAATCACAGACAGTGGTGTTCTAACACCGAGTGCTGTGAGTGAAGAATTGATCAAGATCTGGTTCTAAGGCGCCTCTATCATAAAATCCTGAGCATATGGGGATTTTTCTGGTGCTTAGTTAAATGTGATATTCAAATGGCAGCAGTAGAAACGGCTGCGAAGCATTGGAGCTCTGGGTCGTGCCCAGTCGACGTACAGTGCCTACCCGAACCGACATATTCGCTTCCTGTGGGACCACTAACGGGCATCTCGTCAAGCTGCTCAGCATCACCCTAATGCATCGGTTCTCGAAAGGCCTGCCTTAGTCCACGACCGCGTTTTGGGCGCTCATGGACGACCGCTTCAGAGCACGACCGCTTCAGAGCCTCCACAGTAATTGTCTGCCACCGGACTAGGCCAGGGCTTGATTAGCCTGCAAACATGTATGGAACATCAACGTGTAATCGCTACGATATAGGCGCCCCCCTATTTGTTGTCCTGCTATAACAAACCAAAGCAGGGAGCGAATATGACAATATATTGCAGAACCCTATAGACTGGGCCGCAGCCATCGACATGTGGTTCTTCCCATGTGTGTATCCTTGACGCCCACACATCGTAGATCTGTCCCGCAATCCAAAGCCCATAACAGAGTCGTGCTAGTCGTCAATCATAAATCATCACATAACTTTTTGTTTGTCATACTTTCATAGGCCCAACTCCGATGTTCAAGTTCCGGATATCTGCTCCCTTTCGGTTCCAACCCCCACGGGAGCACATAACAAACAGCATCATCGCCAACGAGCCCCATAACGCCGGAACCAGCCGGCGATTCGACATTGAATGAATTGAATTAATGGCCCAGCAGCTCCGATCGATTACGTGGCGAGAAAATGCCAGTTTTGGCTTTTGGGGTATGAGAGCGAGCGAAGGTAGGGCAAAGGCGGTCTGTCCGACACCGCCAGTGAGTGTTGTGTTGTCCTTCGTCTCTGTCTATCCCGTCACTTCCTTCGTTCATCGATGAAGTCTTCGGTGCGGCAATTGCAGGCTCAATTCGCAATCCGTTTGAGGAGTAAGTTCTGGGGATCTATAATGGGCAGCGAAGCAAATGCGTAGAGGAGGAGGTAGCCAAAGGCCACGAAAAGCCAGAGTGCGGCCATTATCTGGACATAGGGGGACGATTGGTGTCCCAACGAAGAGGGTGTCGGGGGTACTCGCACAGTCCTTTGAACTGGTCTTGAAAAACCAGTAAGCGGGGGTTTGTATCCTCAAAGCCAGCGCACCAAAAATGGGGGAGTCGGGATTAAATGGGTTGTGAAGGACAGTCCGAGTATTCCGGCCTGACAACCCGAGAAACGAGTTTCTCCGCGAGTACGAGTCAGATTCATTGTTTAGGTCGCAAAGGAACGCCGGAGGGCACACGCGGGCACCAATTGTTCCGCAAAGTTTATGCAGACGGTTCTTCGGAACCTTGACGCATGGACAACGGGTCCGATCTCCGTCTCGTGGGGTTGTTCTGGACAGCGCAGGAAGGGACCTCGGGAACTTCCCCATGGACTCACGAGGTGGACATTCTCTTTGGGGTGTCCAGAGAGCCCTTCTCAGAATATTAATCAATAAACTCTTGATATCAGATGTTAATATTTTATCCCATAACAATTTGCATTTGTGCGAGGACAGCCATTTCTTTACTCGATCCACGCACGCACCATCTCACTACGACCACGCGCAGCTCCTCTTTGTACACGCGGGGAAGGATAACAACGTTCTGGGACCAGGTCTTGATTTGTGTCACTTGGTGGTTGATTATGCTGAATATCTGTCCGAGTCGCGCTCGGGAGGGAGTACATCTCCTGATCCTGCGAGACTGTGGGTCTCCCTCCCTTGAGAGGGACACTATCGTGGTCTACCGAGGATATGTCCAGATTGCTCTTGCAGGATGTGAGGAGATTTGTCAGTTATGCGGCGGGGGAACGGAATGATGCGGAGTGTGCAATGGACCCCAGACAGCAACAGAGAATTGATCTTTATACAGGTATCCAGCTATCTTATTACCGTTACACAATAGACGAGGGGGTAAATATACACATCAAGCAAGCAGCAATCTAGTTGATATATTTAATAGGCTAAAAAAGTGTCAATTCACCTGTTATCACTTTTTTAACCGCCATGACAAGATTAAATTTGAACTTCACCTAATGGGAAAGGTGTTCCCTCACCCGACATAAGAAATTATTCCTGCCGATGGTTAATTGATCCTACTGCCAAGCAAATATAGATATTTCGTCTTGATCATCAACATTTAAGAACAGAAATACAATCTACCATCTAATCATAGAACGGAAGACTCAGGTTCATCAGCAGCTACATCGAAAGCAGCGCCCGTAACCCCTGGACCAACCTAGGTAGGGACACCGACACTTTTCCAGCAGGAAGAGTCGACAACGTCTCCCTCACAACCTGCAAAAGACCAGGAAGTATCACCGCGTCTGCGGGAACGCCCGCGTAATTACAAAATATAACCCCGTACTGAAGGTAGCAGCAAACCCAAAGGCGGACAGGAGACCTAGGTACGAGAGGATCTCTATACCGGGCTTCTTGAAGAAGTACTTCTTCCTCTCGCCCAGGCGTGTTCGACGCTTTAAGCCAGGGACGTACTTGAAGTCGAAGACAGTTTCTTTGCCGAGGCCGTCTTTTTCGTCCATCAGGTGTTTCCAGAAGAATTTCTTGCGGGACTGCATCATAATCAATCAGTATCTTGCCGTATGGCATGGACAACGGACTAGGGCTAGGGACATACCGCAATAAGATGCCTATCAACCGCCGGGATAAAAGGCAGCGTCTTCGCTTGAACCTGAACCCAGAAGCAATACCCCCACATAAGCACGCGGTAATAAAGACTCGTCTTCGGGATATGCAGCTCATCAGACAGCTGCTCACCATTCAGCAACCGCGTCAGCGCATCCATATATTCAAGCGAGGCATAAATCGGCGCCGTGTTTTCCAGCCCTATTGTGATATTCCGCGCCAGAATCCGCCCTGTATCCGTTGGCTTAAATTCGTTAACGAGGAGCGACTCGGAGACAAGCTTTGCTTTCGCCGCACTCTCGAATGGCTCGGTCGGCGCACCCATGTAATATGCTACCAGTCGCCAGAGTGCGACGTAATCCTCCTCCTGCTGCGAAGTAAGAGTTATCCCCTGACGCGGGAGACCGAGCCAGATTACCGTGCTACTGAACGTATTGATCGTAGCAAAGGAGTCCAGATCGTTGATGGGGATCCCGAAGCGGTTCGCGTCATAGTATGTCGGATCCTGCTCGACCAGGCCCATGATTTTACGGCGGACGGCTGAGTGGAGGAGGCGGACGCGTACGGAAGCGAGGGCACCCTCTCCGCCGGGATGCATCGCTTCAGGGCTGTTGTTAACTTGAATTGTGTGTTGAACTGTTTCGAGGAGCCGGCGGCGGACGACTTTGGCGCCGAAGCCGCCGGTTCGTGACAGAATTTCGCCGACACGGATGGCGCCCCTGGATGTGTTAGCTAGGGTTTGAATCGGAGGAGGACATGCATACATTCCACCGAGCAAACTCACGAACGTAAGCTATACAATGAGCGCCACTTTAGCGTCCGCATACAACCAAGACACCGGGAGAGGGGGCATACCGCATTCGTAATAGGAACCAAGTACCGCCAGAAAAGATCCTGCCCTCGCTGAATCTGCTCCCAGTCCACCCACTCCGGCACCGTGTTGATCTGAGTCCAGAGCTCCTCCAGTTTCGGATCACTGGCATGGTTATCCCGCAGGAGGGCATACCGGTCCCGCTTGGATGGGTCCTCGGCCGACGCCGGCAGGGCATCTAAGATCGCATTGCATTCATCGGCGAGGGTATCGCAGGTTCGGGTCCAGGGTTCCAATTCGCTACCGGGCCGATGCTGGTCGGTCCACTCGAAACTGTAGTCCCAGTAGTGGTACTCGACTCTGTTGCCTTTCTTGTTCGTTGTTACCGACATTGCCGCCGTTTACGTGTATATGGTATGAAATTCTCGAAACAGATGTGGAGGGTATACTTTATTGGCATCCATGTTGTTGGCGTAACGAGATTAGATATGGATGAGGCTACAGTTGTTGCGTTGAATCTACACCCGCGGGCCGGGGTCCGGAGGGCCGAACAATCAGGCCATCGGTCATCGTAGTGAAGAAATTGGTTCACGATGATTTGCAAGACCTGGATAATCTTCGCTGATCCGATGTGGTGGGGGTCGCATGTGAATGGGAACTGCGGTCATGCGAACTGAGTCAGTCGGGCCAAGAATGCTTCATCGTCCGAATCTATCTTCACATGTCGGAGTCTTGCAGGATAGCCCACGGAGGTATCCGTGGCATAAAGTCAACGGATTATACAAAATTTGGGTTGATGCAGGTCCCTCACTGCTTCAGTGCTCTCGTGCGTTGGCGGCGTTGAGCATAGATGGTCCGTCTCTCATCCCATCCGGGGCGCAGGGACTCCCCGTCAAACTTAACATCCGACGAAGACTGAAGGACGTAGTTGACGATAACCTCGACGTCGCATTTCACATTTCCCTCCCCTTGGTTCCAAGCCGCAAGACTAACCACATTTTCTCCGTTATAGTTCCAGACGCCAGGGGGTGCAGGGGGAGTGTTCGTCCCGTCGTTTACGTAAGGATAGTACCGCCCCTACTGATAGCAGTTAATATAGAGGTATGCACGGAAATTCCCCAAAGTCTCTTCGTTGTCGAAAACCAGCTTCACGCTGAGCGCAGCGTCATGGCCTGCTGGGGTGTCCAGTGGGAGAGTAGGACGATAGAGCTTGACCCCTGCACCTTCGAACCCGTCTTAAGGAGAACGCTCGGGCTATTTGGAGTCATTGAATCCTGTGAGGTGCCACCCCAGGAGCTCTGCCTTAAGACCACCTTCGTTGTAGTGAGTGCGAACCGGGTCCAGCGAAGCATAGGATGGACCTCCCACGGTGCCAGCAACTCTCCAGAGTGAAGGAAGGATTGGATCTGCTGCAGTCTTCGGGATACATGACCAGCAAGATGGCTGTCAATTGTTAGCAGAATGCCAATTCATCCTGCTCCCCCGTCTGCACTGACATAGTTATCAAGTCCATAAATATGAACGTTACCTCCAGCCCCGACAGTACTGTAGTTAACAGACCAAGACTTATACTGCTGTACAGGCATATTGTGCGTGAGCAGCACAACTATGTTATCTGCCTGCGAGGTTTGGAAAAGTGTCTCCATGTACTCAATTGGAAAGGGGTATGGGATCTTCTTTTCGAAATCTGTTCACTGCTCGGGAACCTCATTTTTAAGTTGATACAGGATCACAGTGCCGTTTTGATTGACTTGGTATGGGGCTGTAATTTCTTGTGCCTTGTCAATATACGGCTTCCATGCAGTGGTGAAAGCAGTTGCGTTGTCGCACAGAGCACCATACTCGCATGTTATTGTCCTGAGCCAAAGGGGCATCCCTGCAATACAAAGCTCAGCGTTGATGTAAGGACCTGGTCGTGCACGAACGAAAAGGCCAGTGTCTTTCGTAATTTCGTATAACCGTGAAAGATTATAAGCGCTTGTCGAAAAGTCAAGCAAATCATTCGTAGCAGTGTGGAATCCCCCATGGTTAGAACAATATCGTGTTCATTCACATCCCCTTGATCTTCTCCATGATATCCACCCAGATCTCTAGAACCAGTGTACGGAACAGATGGAACTCACTGTCGAACGAGAATAATCGTTCCCCATTGTACATGAGACTGTAGTGATCCCGCTGTACCGTCCTATCGCCTAGTCCGGTATCCCTAATCGGCTACTTCTCCGTATCAGCGTGAACGGGCCATAAGAGAGGTAAAACAGTCAGGCCATTTTTGGCCCAATTCCAGATTCACATCCTGGCGAAGGTGCAACGAAGTTGAATGATACTCCGAAGCTCCCTGGGTAACGCCAGAGGAAGCTAGGTTATATCTCATTGTGTGGGTTCAGTCCTCTGGAGAAATGGGAGATCAGAGAGCTCGAGTTTCAGGGATAGATCAACCGAGCATAGCCTCCTCACTCCCAGATGTCCCTTTTGATGGTTCGCGGGGGGTAATATTGGGGTCCGCACACATTTTCTCCACGAGAGAGGCCGAGCTGATCCACGATGCCCAGGGCAATCGGGCTAACTCAAGATCGTGGCGATTTTACCCGATCCCAATGAAGTTCATGTCATCTTGGAGGGCAAGGGATGCTGATGTGACCTCGCGGGGTTCCAGTCCACGGTTCGTCCGCAATCCTCAGGCGTCTTGGCCAAATCCCCGGTCCAGGTCTGGAGAGGCGGGTCCGTGACATACTGCCGGTCAAGCTTTCAATCTTAAGAACAATGTGCCATTCGTAAGAGAGGCGTCGAACAAGAATCGAGTAAGCAGCATAATAATAGCCGTTGAGGCGGAGAAGACCTGCGGGATGCTGGAAATAGATCCGGAAAGGCGAAACCTCGAGGAGCTTTTCCAGATCGGGAATAGGGAGATGAAGCCCGCTGGAGCCAGGTCCCATACCTGCACTGCTGTCGAAAATCGGTGGCCTACAATTCCCTCTCAAATCCCAACTCTACCACATATTTTCCTCGGCATACCCTGAACGATATGGGGAAATCTAGTCTAGATCTCGTCAACGAATGCGACCGGTTTGTCCATCCACCTTCCACGCGAACACCGCGCCTAACCGCCCATAGATTCCCGTATCATCAAGATGACCCCACAGCCTATATAGCTCACATGGAGAAATACCACTCTTTCCATGTTAATGGCTACGATCCGGTCCTGGGGTACATGTTGAATGAGGTAGTTGCGAGGTTCGACTGGCCTAAAGAGTCATGGACCGTTGATCCCACAAACCGAACTGTCACTCTGCTTGGCTCAACACCGGCCGAGCGGAATCAAGCTATAGCTCAAACGCTCGACGCAGCCGTCAAACAAGACCGCTTCGAAGTCTTGCGTGGATGGCGCAACGAAATGTACCCCGTCTATGGGCCTGATGGGGAGTTCCTCCTTGAGATGGAACGGTCCGCGAGTCCCCTCTTTGGGATTGTATCTTACGGTATACATGCCACCGCATACGTTGAGGATGAAAACGGTCTGCGGCTTTGGGTGCCGCGACGGTCCAAGACGAAACAGACATATCCTAGCATGCTTGATAATTCTGTCGCCGGTGGAATGAGCACCGGGGAGATGCCTTTTGAATGCCTTGTTCGCGAAGCTATGGAAGAGGCATCCCTGCCAGAGGATGTTGTCAGGGTCAATGCTACAGCTGCCGGCTGCGTGTCGTATACCTATGTGCGAGATAACCGCGCCGGGGGTGAGACAGACTTAGTACAGCCAGAGGTGGAATACGTCTATGATATCAAACTAAGTGCAGACATTACCCCCAAGCCGAATGACACCGAGGTCGAAGAGTTCTGTCTGCTTACAATCGAGGAAACAAAGAAGGCGTTGGCCAATGGGGAGTTCAAGCCCAACTGCGCTGTCGTTCTGATTGATTTCTTCGTCCGTCACGGAATCCTAACACCCGAAAATGAGAAAGATTTTCTCGAGATTATAACAAAGATACATCGTCGACTGGAATTCCCCACTGCGTCGCATGTGACCAACTAGAGATGGGGAACGGTACTTCCAGTTATATTTTGATATTCTATCAGATAGACCCAATGCCAAATAACGCCGACGCTGCAATCAAATCACTTTCAGTGGATGAAGCGGAAGATTTTTCTGGCCCGCGGAGTCGAACAGATGCGGAAGAGTACAAGAAGACACAATTTTCCCAGGAAAAGATCCATGTAACCAATTCCCGTTCCCTATTTCTTAAGGAGCAGGTAGACGTAATCTATCCTCAAAGGCGCGAGTTTCTTGTAGGGACCCTCAAGGTAAAGCAGCAGTCCGCCGAAGGAAACGAAGACCGCCCTACGTATTCAATCAGTCACGCGGATTGCAAGATGGTATGTTCCAGGACTTACAAACTTCCAGAGGTCGACCCTTCTTCAAATCGATAAACCTTTCCGTGGCAGACGTAGTCATAGTCGTTCGCGAGAGTCTGCTCGCCCATTCCAACCTCCCTCCACCCGGTCTTCACGCCGCTGTCCTCCTTCCCATCCAGCGAGAGGGTCGACGCGAGCGCCATAGAAAGCGACTCACCGACGGTGCACGGATAAAGCTCCGAGTTGACATCGAGTGTGAATGTGGTGAAAGAGTCCGACGACGTGCAGGTCAGGCGAGAGACGCGGTCATATTTCTGACTGTTGATTCCAGTGATCGTGAAGGTGTCTTCGAAGAGTAACGGGTCGGACATGGTTGTGGTGAGATTGTAGGGCGGGCAGACGAATTGCCAATACGATCGCGTAAATAGTAACAAGCCAATGGCTGAGAGCGTGAAGAGCACGGTAGATGTGAGGGTTGAGGTTTGAAGCACCTAAGGATCCGGCGAGCCTTGACTGACAGCGGAGAGCTTTTTTCTGCTTCCATTTTAGCGTCACGCCGCCGCTTTTATTTGCCGGGGGCTTGCCCCGCCGCAAATCTCCAAAAGGAAAAAAGTGTCTCGCAGCTCAATGACTACCTTATTATACGCAAAATGTCCTTCCGCAAGAGAAATATCGGCCTGTCAACGGGCACAGATCGTACATCCATCTCTAATTCCCCATCGCAGCCGCAACGGACCACACAAGCACCACCTCCAACTCCTGGAATCCGCCCCTCCCCAGACGATGGACGAGCGACAATATCGACAGGTTCCCCGTCGCTAGATAATCTTATGGCTGGTCATGGTGGGTTGCCCTTAGGCAAGATACTTTTGGTGGAGGAGAATGGTACCACAGATTTTGCAGGCGCTTTGCTACGCTACTATGCCGCGGAAGGAGTTGTGCAAGACCAGAAAGTTCACGTCATTGGCATGCCCGAGCAATGGGGGAGAACCCTTCCCGGTTTAATAGGGCCGGCAGAGGCTGCAAATGAAATGCCGGATAGACGGAAAAGTGAGCGCATGAAGATTGCTTGGAGGTATGAGCGTCTCGGCGAATTTGGGGCGGGAGTTGCAGGCGCAAGAGGTAAGCTAATGACTGTGGATTCGTTGGGTTAAGCTCATGCTAACTCGTTCAGTCCCTGCGGCGAGCGCGGGGGATCAGATTCCTTCATCTACAGACGGTAGTCTGGAGACTCAGCCAGCATTCTGCCATGCTTTCGACCTCACAAAACGCCTCATACACCCTTCGATAGGGAACATAACATATATGCCCATAGCGCCGTCGAGGGAACCCTTGCTCGTCTCGATTCAGAGAAAACTCCAAGTCGTTATCGCTTCCAGTCCTCCAAACACAGTCCATCGCATTGTCATCCCTTCCTTCCTCAATCCCACTGTATATCCACCCGAAGTCAGCCAGCCCGAGAATGTACTCCCATTCCTCCACTCGTTGAGGGGTCTAATGAGTCTCCCCACATCTCGCATCACCGCCATGATTACACTCCCATTATCTCTTTTCCCGCGTACTTCGGGTCTCGTACGATGGATGGAGATCCTAAGTGATGGAGTAATTGAGCTCTGCCCTTTCCCACATTCGTCCGACGCCCTTTCGACATCAGGAGCTGCCACGGCTCACGAAGAACCACCTCAAGGAATGCTCAAGATGCATCGGCTTCCGGTATTACACGAGCGCGGAGGCGGGGGCGACCATAATATCGGACAGGACTGGGCGTTCACGCTGAGCAGGAGGAAATTCGAGATCAAGCCCTTCAGCCTTCCCCCAGCCGAAGGGGATACAGAGGCCCAGGATAAAGCTCGGTCCGATAAGATGCCCAAAATGGCCGATCTTGAGTTCTAGGACGTGAACGGGGTTCCATCGGACGAAGTCGAATACACATGTCCAAGGTCATTCTTCATGATCGGACTCCACCAGCAGGTTATCAAGCTCAATTTGCTCGGACATCGCGGAGCCAGTATTGACCATCGTGCGAAGATACTCTCTTCCGTACGAGTCAAGCTCCGGCCTCGCCGACCTCGCGAAGCGAGGGTGAAACCGACTCCCTAAATATGAAGAGAAAGCAAGCCATGCTTTGAGCTGTTAGCTGCGGAGGACGATGATGAAGTGAATCTCGCAAGGTCTTCACCTATGAATAATACTACAGGTGCGAAGACCACTAGGAAAAGCACCACGAAGAAGTTCATCGCCGAGTACTCTGCAAGGATACCAGTGCTTCTTGCTCTCTCACCCTTCGCCCTTGGGGGTTGACAGGACCAGGTGTGGTTTCGGTCCTTGCGATTCTCCGTAGCGGACTCCCTCGATTGGGAATAGCGCAAGTCTCCACATCACCCGTGCACTCAGAAATCTTTTGGCGAAAAGGTTCCCTCCCAGCAAATCTTTCTCTCATTTCTTTCATTCCCTCGAATCTCTGGGAAGCGCAATCGTCCTCATCTGCTGACGTGAGTTTGCTGGTCCAGTCGGAGAGGTGCTTTTTTGTCATGTACCTTTGTTCCTGATGGTAAGTTCGACGCATCCCCTCTATTTGTGCAACACCCGAATGATTATATAACTACTATAATCTGTCAATCCCCTGAAGCTCGCTATTATAATCTCATAAAAAGGGCATATGTGATTGAGAAACGTATTGAATATGATTCGATCAAGGATATTTCGCCAATTCCCTCGACATACCTTGTTCTGAGCCAAGTGCTAACATTGTGCCCGTCGCAGTAGTGATTCACAAACGTTGTTCGTCCAATATGAATACCAATCCAGAACTGCCAATCCCGATATCTTATATTGCGGGTAACTACTTTATCTTCTCCGTTGACGCCGCTACATTTCTGAGGCGTGAGCATAACATATGCGGTATACTGGCGGGGACACTTCCCCAAGTACCACAACAGAATGTTTTCACGGGCCTGCCGTTGGAATTGATGCCAGAAGAAGCAAGATTCCTAGTGGAGGAAGGCGTAGCTTGCATTGTAGATGAGGTCAACTTCCAGAAGCAAGGAATGCAATCGCTCGTGGAGGAAGACTGCAAGAAGTATCTCAAAGAGCTAGAATCCCAAGGCATCGAGACTATGCAGATGCTGCTGCGCCATAAAGAGCGGCAAAAGGAAGGGGCTCTAAAGAAGATTGCGGAAAAGAAAGCGACAAAGGCGAAAAAGGCAGAATTGAAGCAAGCCGCCAGCGATGCTACTGCGGACGATTCAGCCTCCCCTTTCTTTGAAGACAGTCAACCATCCACTCCTAGTCAAGTGTCCTCCAGACGTTCCTCGACTCTAGGTTCGCGCGACGCCATGAGAATTACTCCAGCTATATCCCATCCTCCTCTTCCTCAGCAGCCGCCCGCCGAGCACCTTCTCCCGCTTCCTCAAGTGCCATCTTCGTATCCACTCTTCGCTCACCTTCACTCCAAGGGTTACTTCCTATTCCCAGGACTTCGCTTCGGTTGCCAGTACCTTGCATATCCAGGCGATCCGTTACGGTTCCATTCCCACTTCCTTGTTGTCTCAACATTATGGGATGAGGAGCTGGACTTAATGAAGATTATCTCGGGTGGCCGGTTGGGAACAGGCGTGAAGAAGGGATTCCTCATCGGAGGAACTGACAAGAACCTTGAGGAATCCAGTGATGCAGGCAGTAATGTCAGGACTTTCAGCATTGAGTGGGCAGGGATGTGATTGATCACTGGTTGCGCAAACCGCGATGTTTCGCGTAACAGAAAATGCAACGCGTGTGTCACGGTCACAGCCCCTGTTTTGAGACGATTCCAAGCTTTAATGCTTCCTTTCCAAAGCTCCGCCGTCGAATCAGGGTTTCTTATCATGGGACCCAATGACCTTGTGCTTTAGGCATTATCCAGCGTCGCTCACCACTCGTTTGGTACAAAGTGGAATCAAGCGTCGACAGCGTCATTGGTATTATTCTACCTCGGGCTTGAGGGTACGCGCCATGAAAGCACAGCATACTGGTATCACAGATCCAGACTGCAAAAGTCGACTACCGCCCCCGGAACAGCTCAAGAAAGAAGAGGGCCGGCCTCCGTGTCCCACGGAGGTCGTTTGATAGGAATATCAGTGTCAACCAAGTCCTTTTCCCCATCTGTGCATGGTGTAGGTTCACTGAAGTAATTGCTCGGCATATCGCTCTCGAACGTTGTAGATCCGGATGTCCACCGGCCTCAGAGTGTCCATCGCAACTTTCAGGAAGCGATTTCCGAAACGATAGGGAGCTTCATATAGCGTAGTGAATCCCCACAGAGCATAGAAATGCCGTGTGAGGTCCAGGTGTATAATCGTGTGGAGGCGCACACTCCATGCAATGCGGTACCAGAAAATTTCGATCCCAGGAGGGCCAAAAATATGTTGCCAAAGGTCAAAGCTGCCGGTACAGCATCAAATATACTCCACGTTGCGCCACTTGAACTTCTTGTTGGCTCTATCCACGGGTCGATTTTGGAACTGACTACCATGCAGCTCGAAAACGAGTTCCTTTGATTCCTCATCTCCCTCCCCAATAGCCGCAACATCCTTCCGCTCCGTTGTATCATTCGGTTGCGGCAAGGGCACCGAAAATCGAAACACAGTCTGTTCCTTTGGTATTGCTATAAGTCAATTGTCAGCCTCGAGCTCAGCAGCCTATATAGATAACCGACAAGAGAAGACCGAAGACTCACTCTTCACCACATCCTTCTCCGTAACAACCATAAACGTAAACTTTGTATCCCGAACCACAATCCCCTTAATCCCAACCCTTCCCGCACACCGACTCCTCACAACTTCAATCTCAGCCCCATGAAAATCCGCACTAACCAATTTACTCCCATGAGACAGAGCCGACACCAGCGCACGAGGTCCCTGCTGCAGTTGCTGGTTCTGCAGATTCTGCTGTCTCCACGCGCCAGGCCCTAAATCCAATATCTCCCGCATATATTCCACCCACATGCGATTCAACTCCTTGAAAATTGCATACTTGCACTCCTCCTTGGGGAGATTGTAGAGACCGGACTGCCGCTTCTCGCGTGCAGACAGCGGTTTCGGCTTCTGGTGTCGGAGGAAGTATTCCTTCTTGCGGAGGGCATGGCGGCGACGTCGGGTGCGGTTGTCAGCAGGTGTTGGGGAGGTTGGGCGGAGGTGGAGGGGTTTGTATTTTATGCGCTCTGTGAAGAGTTGCTCCGCTGTGTCGGGGGAGTGGGCGCGGGAGAGGAGGGTTTGCACGATGTTGGTTTTGCCGTTTGACATTTTCTGCCCTTTTCTTTTGTCAGTTCCGCTGGAGATGTATTGGTGGCTGTCGCTATCTTATGGGTTTTACATGGCGGGACGAGGTTTGGTGGAAGTTGAGCTTGGGTGAGGTGAGGCAACAAAAGTTGGGGACCTCGCCTGGGCCCGGGGCCGAGTTTGGCGCGTTCCGCACCAGCAAATTTACTTCCTTCACCTGCACCTGCAGCTCTGCGCCCAGGGTCCAAATTTAAGCTTTGTATTCAATGTACATCGTGTTATATTATGGACCTAGCATTTCTCCAAGTTTATCCACAAGAATGACATTGTCGGATACTTGGATTCACAATTACTTTGACAACCATAAGCACTATCCAGCTCCTAGGCGAAACAAGAGCGTTGACCAGCCATCAAATAAGAGAACATCCAATTACAAGAAATCCAAGTAGGCAAATGCCAAATCATCTCACTCAGTCCCGGTACCGGACCACACGCCGCGACATGTAACCCCCAATGTGCGCCAACGCTCAGTCTCCATGCCGAGGACTCCCGTCAGTCGCCGCAACATCATGAAACCCTTGTCGCCAAGTAAATTAGTGAGGCCAGATCGATGTATCGTTAACATAGACTCTTCATCGTCAGGCGAATGAGCCACCGCCCTCAAGCTAACGTTGCCCTAAAGCGATGCATCATCAACTTGGAGTTCCTATGTCGACGGCTCCCCGCCACCGCGACGAAGAGCAGAATGGGTTCCACTGGAAGCAAACGGATCTAGTCCCAAAAGTTCCATCATCCGTAACTGATCGTTTACCCTAAGGTCCCTCCCTGGGACGTCCCGTTCCAGGGTAAGCCGCAAAGACTCAGCCGGTCCTACCGGGACCTCCCCATGGCCGGCAAGACGCTCGTTTGATTCTCTCTCCAGAGCTGCTGCGAGATCGATCAAGTCTCGACCCGGCGATCTACCATCCTCGTACGGTGGCCCTTGTTCATACCGCGCCGCGGCACGCGCAATCTCGGACTCGATACGACCGTAATTTGCTGCGATCACCGACGATGGCAGTGAACTTGATATCATCCCCCAATGTAGTTCGGCAATGAGCGAATATTCGCGATTCGAATGAGAGTAGTTGGCATTTACCCCGCTGTTCTCTTCCCATTCGTGCATGACGCTATCTTCGGTAGATGGAGTCAGCACTAGAGGGCTGGAATCTTCCATGAAAGGCATGGCGACTTGGGGATTTCCTAGGACTTGATTAACGGGTCAGTTAATTGTCTGAGGAGATGCTACGAAGGGGGGAAATGAGAAGCACGCACTCAAAAAGAAGCCAGAAATCCGCCACCATGTCACGTAAGCTTTTCTCGTTCGGAATTACATTCCTTCCATTCCAAAGTTTGGAAGGCAGTCAAGGCATTGATAAGTTCATCCAGAGCCACGGACCAAAGAATGGCATGTCGTGCTGCTGCACCAACTGGAGTAGAAGTATCTCGGAGCATGTTTCCGGAGTGATGTCGTAAATAAAACATCAGATGTTGAAGGAGGTCTGTCTTGAAGCCCTAGGCCTAGGCTCTTTGTGGCGAGCCACGGTGCATCGCTGACTTCCAAATAGTCGTACGCAACAAACTCGTTCACTTCAGGCGCTTGAACTAACGTACTAACGTTAGCTTTCCTTTACAATATATGGTGGTTGGAACTCACCTCGGTTCGAGCATTTCCCCGCATCAACTCGGAGGATATATCCGAGACAGGAACCTGTACATTGCAACAACTTTTGAGGATTCTAAAGCCAGATAACTGCACAAACAGAACACCCATGCCAGATCAAAGAAACATCTTCACAGGACTTCCTCCGTTCCCAGAGGATGTTCCCACTGCTCCGTTACTTCGTCTTTCTTTAAAGAAGCTCGCTGAGCGTGATGCGGCAGAGACCCAGAGACTCAGCCGAGCGTGCGAAGATCTCGGATTCTTCTACTTAGACCTTCAGGATTCTGGGTCAGCTACACGGATCCTAGATAATGCGGACGAGCTGTTTAAAATAGGCGCTGAGCTGTTCGAGCTGCCGCTAGCAGAGAAACAGCAGTATGACTTTAGCAGCCAGAAGTCGTATTTTGGATACAAAGCACAGGGAGCTGCCGTTGTTGATCGTCAAGGGAATCTAGATCGAAATGAGTTTTACAATGTCAGCTTTCCTTTTCTTTTTCATCCCTCCAATGGCATACTCACCATAACTCTCCCAGGTATCGAAGGATGACATTATGGGTATATCTGAACCCTTGCCAGCTCCGGACATCCTAAAGAAAAATCGTGAAACGCTTAACTCCTTCATGAGGAGCTCCCATTCTATTATCACGCTCATACTCGACCTCCTTAACGACAGCCTAGGGCTACCGAAATTCACACTTGTCAATATCCACCGTCTCGGGGCTATAAGCGGGGACCAGGTTCGCTTCGTCAAGGCACCTCCGCAGCCTGCCGACGACCGTCGCACCGCTTTAGGTGAGCACACTGACTTTGGAAGTGTGACCATACTTTTCAACCGTCTCGGAGGGCTACAAGTCCTTCCACCAGGTGCTGGTGCAAACTGGGTGTATGTACGCCCCTTACCCGGACACGCGATTGTCAATCTTGGAGATGCAATGGTCAAATTCACGAACGGGCTGCTTCGATCAAACATCCATCGCGTCGTCTCTCCTCCTGGTGAGCAAGCAGACTCTACCCGTTATAGTCTGGTATACTTCTCACGGCCAGAAGATGACGTTCCACTAAGGCGGTTGGAGGGCTCGTCTCGCATTCCCGCGCTAAAGGAAGGTGTCCAGGAGGAAGATATCAAAAGTAAAGACTGGATTATTCGTCGTGCTTTGGGTCGGAGGATTGACGTCCCTGGTACCGATTATGAGAAATCAGTAGGGACAGAGAGTTTGAGTAGGAGACTGAAAGCGTAGTTCCTGTCTCGCTATTGATGTGTTTAACGTTTGCGTCTCTGATCGTAATCTGCTCAATCTGAGATTACCTTTTCCCGCTAGGCATAGGTGAGCAAGGCATGGAGGACAACCCGCAGGCGAGGAGGGAGTCAACGGTGTCTCTCACTTCACTGCTTCCGCCACGACCTTAAATTCCTCATCCACCCTTCTCTCCTTCTATGACAACCCAGACAACTCTTTGTTTCATTCACTTGCATATGAATCTTTACA
This sequence comes from Aspergillus lucknowensis, assembly GCF_044049455.1. Classification (NCBI taxonomy): domain Eukaryota; kingdom Fungi; phylum Ascomycota; class Eurotiomycetes; order Eurotiales; family Aspergillaceae; genus Aspergillus; species Aspergillus lucknowensis. Next base: position 93,567 of record NW_027263613.1, on the reverse strand, counting down.
ACCTATTCGGTTTCGCAAGAATCACCTCTTCCTCACTTCTCTATTTACCACCTCGGAGACTCCTGTCTCTCACACACATGTTTCAAGACTATCATTCCTGGGTGTTTACCCACCCCTTAGGGCGCCTTGAGGCAACACATCTCCTCGTCCGTGTTTCAAGCTGCTATCTGGATCGTAGTTGAGGTGGTCTTGGAGTGTTGTGTTCACTCGTTGACTTCAAGCCTACTCCCTTCACACTTCTACCCTCACATCTTCGCCTATCAAACATTTCGCTTTAATGCAAAGTCGAGATGGATTCGAAGTACATCCTCAGCGACAGCGATAGCGAGAGCTCTGTTCCGAGCAGTCCTCGTTCGTTCGTCCACACACCCCCTCTGTCCCCTACTACTTGGCCAGATTCTGCATTAACGACCCCGGAAAGCTCTGGTAAGCTCTCATTGTTTCCAAAAACCGGAGTATGTCTCTAACGGGCCCAGGTCCCAGCTATATTCATGCATCACGACAAATATTAGCTCCACCAAATAGCAGGAATCTGTTTCTTGAGCCGGAACCGCCGAAGACGCAGAAGGAATATCTCCCCGATATTAGAAAAAGAAGATCAGTATTCTTCGCAACTGCAAAAAAAGCCATTGAACCCCTGATTGGCAAAGACCTTGCTGAGCGCCTCACAGTCACTGCAGCCTTTCAGGATTCTCAAATGAAGCCCCATGTGCTATTGAATTGGCAGCCGAAAGGGTGAGTAATGTACTCAAAACCTCGGGACTGCTACAGCGAACTAATCTACGACTTCGAAAGACTTCGCGCGATTCTGAAGCCATACCAGCTTCAGGGGCTATCTTGGCTTCTGTACTTGAAAAACAATGGCATGGGAGGTATACTCGGAGATGATATGGGGCTTGGAAAGACACTCCAAACTCTCTCACTCTTTCAGTACATGAAGGACTGCGCGCCTTACAGAGACCACAAGTTTTTGGTTGTTTGTCCCCTGAGCGTCTTGAGCACCTGGTTATCTGAGATTGGGAAATGGACAACCAGGCTGAATCCCATGGCATACCATGGGAGCACCGAAGGGAGGGAGAGGCTCCGGGAGAGGTTCAGGAAGGGAATCAACCAGCTCATTGACATCGTGGTAACATCATATGAGACGCTTTGCAGCGACATGTTCTTCTTTCGAGCTCAACTCTGGACCTATATCGTTCTCGATGAGGGGCACAGAATCAAGAACAGTCAGGCGAAACGAACTCAAGGAGTGTACAAGCTGCAATCTGAGAACAAGCTGGTGCTGACTGGGTACATATAATTCCTGATCCTCGTTGGGCGACGTCTTCTGACATGAATCATTGGCAGAACACCTATACAAAATGATCTGACAGAGCTGTGGTCCATTCTACACTGGTTATATCCTGAGGTGTTCGTCGCGTCAACGGCGCAGAAGTTTGAGGAAGCCTTCTCTTTAACCGACGGAAAATTCGACAGCGGTTTTCTACATGACGTGTCCCAATTCTTGAACTTGATCATGCTCAGGAGGACTAAGAACTCACCAGAGGTTGCTGCGCTCAGTATCCCAGAAAAACGAGAGATTATCCTTTCTGTTCCGTTGACCGATATACAATTAGCTTGGTATTATAAGATACTCACCGGCGAGGAGAAGTCCAGTCTCCTGAGCCAAAGCGGAGATGCCGTCAATAGAGATGACCAACCGCTCTTGAGCCCAGGGTCGACGCAAAAGATCGAAAACCTAATCGACCTCGCCATGGATGAGTGGGAAACGGGTGGTGTAGCCAGATCGAAGAAGAATAACAGGATAACGAACAACATTCTCATGGAGCTACGCAAGGTATGCCAACAAATCCCTTTTACTTTTGTCCACTTAGAATCCGGCGCCTATACTAACGTTGTTAGTGCTCAATCCACCCATACCTTATATCTGACGCGATGCCCGACGAGTACGATGTTGGCGAGCATGTCGTTGAGACATCGGGAAAGTACATCGTGCTCCGGGCGATGATCCATCAGTTTGTGGCAATTGAAGAAAAAAAGGTTCTCATCTTTTCGGGGTTTGATCAAGCATTGAACCTTTGTGAAGACCTCCTCCAGCTGGAGAAAGCACACAAACCTTTCAGACACCTCCGTTTAGACGGGGGCACATCCAGCGCTTGGAGGAATCTCTCGATCTTCCTATTCCAGAGCGACCCGCGTTATATGGTATTCCTTCTTTCAATCAGAGCTGGAGGGGAGGGGCTGAACCTGGTGGGCTCCTCGACGGTAATTTTTCTTGACGATGACTGGAACCCCCAAGTCATGCGTCAAGCAGAATCGAGGGTACATCGAATAGGCCAAACCCAACCGGTGCAGATATTCCGTTTGCATGCTAGGGGAACAGTTGAGGAGCAGATGCGCCGCCGCCTTTCTAAAAAGGCGTACGTAGCTGATCGAGTTATGGAAAAGCCCAAGGGAAACAGCATAGACACGCCAATCGACCTAGACGCTTCCGACGACCAGGAGACTCCAGTGAAGTCGAGGAGAGTCGTTTCATCTGACGCCCAAGCGGCCAAAGAATTGGCCAGATCCGACTTCTATGGGATAATGAAAGCTTGTGCTCTTGACGAGACCAGTGTGCAGGAGATGTCCCAAGCAGAGAAAAGAGCATGGCTTGAGCGTGCCGAAAGAGTCAAAACTGATATCTTCAATGGTCAGAAAATAGATACAAGCTCACGGTCTTTTTCAGTGTACGAAGACACCATCCTCAATATATCAAAAGCAAATCGAAGGATAGGAAAATCGAGAGTGGTTATGGTCGGCGAGTGGGAAGTCTCGAAGGACAGTCTTGAGTTGGCAGCAAAGCTAAAGAGCCCAACTTCGATGAAGCCAAAGTCCAAGAAGAATCACGAGAAGGTCAACGAAGCTGTAAGTTTCCAAATCTTTTTTAGTTAGCAGACTCTGACAGATACAGACGTGCTTCCTCTGCCGCCGTCCTAATCCCCAAGAATGTGAGACTTGCACGAGGTCCTTCCATGGATCGTGTCTAGACGCCCAAGACGACCTCCATTACACTGCAAAACGCAGTACAATCGTTTGCCCGCATCATCACTGCTGCGAATGCGGAAAACCAGCTTCCCAAGTAGGGCGGCTCCTCTTTGCGTGCCTTCTCTGCCCCAAGGCGTACTGCGAAAACTGCCTCGACTGGATCGGGGCGAAATTCGTCGGCGACAATCCCGAAGCGGAGAGACGAGGGTACTTCACAAGTCTCGCATTTTACGTTGAGTGTGCAGCTTGTCGGAGCGTAGCGAAGAAAAGGGAGTTGGACGGCATTGACTTGGGCACCAGGAAGCGCTTGAAGCGCGGTTAGCATGTCTTGAAGAGACTGTCATGTACCATCATAGTACTTCGGGAAGTGCGATAGGATGCTCTCTTGCCTTGAGCCTACAGACAAATAACCGACTTTGTGCAGGTTTCAGCAATCCCCCATTCTCTTGCAGCGAAAGTCCCGAACCCAACCATCCCATAAACCCAGTGACCCAATCATCCGAACAGCTCAGGCGGCAATATAAGACAAGACAGGGATCCGTCCCGTCTGCAGCGAAATGCAGTGTAATATGACCGCATTCAAACACCTGCGAATTGCAACCTCAAGCCAAAAGCACGCCGTGGGCTTCCGCAGGATCCCAGTCATGCACAACTGTCGACGCCGCCACTCGGTTGAGTATCTCGTCCCTTGCAGGGGTTTAGGTTAGGCGTGGCGATTTCAAACCTGTTTTCTTGAAGGGAAGAACTTAAAGATTCTGTCGGGGTTGGATAACCGATGATGGGCGATCCGGGTCCAGTCGAGAAGCACATCTCTCAGGAGATGATCCCATAGATTCGAGCTGAGCATCAGTGCGAGACCTTCAAGGTCGAAGGGGATCCAAAGTCGCAACAAAGCATCCAACCCGCGACATCCTCTTCGTCCCCATCCCACCGAAACTTCCCGCTCTTCCAAGCTTCCCACCACTGCCACAGAGAATCCATCAGCCCCTCTGACGATCATCAACCCTCCACCCTCAAAAGTAAAGTCACGGGGAAGCTCAACATGATATCCATGCTCCGAAAAAGCTCCGTGCTTCTCGTTCCAGACCCTCGGCTCCGCTGTGACTCCACCCTTCTTTTGCCACTGTGTAACCACCGCCATCGAACGGCTCAATGGGGAACAGAGCGTGTACAACGTAGCACAGCAGGAGTGGCGATGGCTTGATGACTTACTTCCCCGAAATCAAGCTACCCCACACGGAAAGAACCGAGCAACGCGAAGAAGTGGTCTTGCGCCCAAATACTCCGGGACAAAACGAGAGGCCCGGGAAGGAAGGTCCGGAGGCACGGTCATGGATGTCTTGGTCGAAATCCTTTCCATCATTCGTCACTGCGATATTTCCTGACTTTGCGCAGTTGTTGACGAGACAGGGGTTATCGGAGACCGTCTGGTGACGCATTCTTTCTGCCACCTTTGTGTCCAAGGAACGGAAAGGGGTGGAACCGCATGAATGGGTATGGTCACGGTCCGAGCCGTGTGTCATCCCTCCATGGTACGGTGGTACTCCGGCCGTTGACAAAAGGAAGAGGCGTCCAAGCTATGGAGGAATTGCCAAAGAAGAAGCGATTCTTGTCAAAAAAATTAAGAGCGGCCGAAATAAGGCACGCAGGGGTTGGACTCCTGCCTGTTCGAGAAATAATAGGGCTTCACGCAATGTGCCGAAGTGAAAATGGAAGAGGATCCATGATTCAGGAGCCAGTTCGAATCAGACTCAAAACCCGAGCTAAAATCAACTCGGAATTCAATGAGGATCATCGTCATGGATTCCAGCTCCCGAGTTTTCTCCTTGCCTTCGCCATCACATCTCCATACCGTGACTGCACTCGGGATCTGACACATAACAGTCAAATCCCAGAATCCAGACTCATGAATCATTCGCGTCTCTCCCTCGACGATACGACGCAGAGGGCGGGCCACCGATGAGGTGAATCCCGGCCAGATCGGATCGGCCGCAATCTCATTCCAGATGTAGAAGCATAGCCGAGACCAGGGACTTCGGAAAATTCTCACCCGTTGGCTCACATCCACTTTTCCTGAAGAGATCTTCGAGGCAGGAGTCAACGTCGCAAGACGGAGAACTCGTCGTTGGTCGTCCCCCTGCCGTGATCACATCCTTTCATTCCAGGAAATGCCATGCACCACTCGTCCGGCCCTACCGGAGTCCGAAACTCTTAACCGCGCATGCTCGTCTCGCGAATTTTGACACTTTCGTCCAATTGATTCCAAAACCGCCATTGGCGGAAAGATCGAAATATTATTTCCGTTGTTTGATCCACGGAGAGGCCGTCCTCGATTTTGTGAAATTGATGGTGCAGAGCGGCTCGCGGATAGCGGATCCTCGGCGGCAGGGCCAATCCCATCGCCAATACCACTGCAATGCCATGTATGCTGCCGGTGTCGCCCGCGTCTCGGGGCCGAATAATGGGTTTATTCTGGTCCGCCGGCCGTTGGCGCATTTGGGCGGAGTCCAGGGGTCCCTCATCCCTCATCCTTCCGCCTTTCATTGACGGTCGGCGAGAGCTGCGAAAGAATTCGCTCTTTGAGTCTTTGATCCTCAGTAAGAACCCCTTCTCGGTTTCAGCCTTGTGGCGGAGTCTCATACAGTGAATTCCCTTGCGAAAGGTCAAACAGTCTGGCTGCCCTAGCCCTTTGCTCCGCGAACATAATCATAATCTCGAAGAATACAGGAGAATAATGCCAAGAAAAAAGGTAACAAAAGAGGCCGCTTCACAGAAAGAAGAAGAGCAAACCAGAGGGAAATTGGACTGACACTCCGTCATGCAAGCAAAAAAAACCTCCCAGCATCAAAACCCCCCAATCTTTCTAAGGCCAACACCAACGCCAACACCAACGCAGGTAGACCTGATAATAGCGCGAACCGTCGCGTCCGTCAACGGCCAAAATCCTAGCGACTCGCCACGTCCAAAGGACCGTCTCGATCTTTCCCCTCCCCCAGGTTTTCATCCAAGCGCGGCGCTGTCCTGCGCTGCACAACGCAGCCACGCACGCCAACCCCACGCCATTGCAATGCATGCGGAACTGGGCGGGGCAGTGGAGCCCGTTTAGCTGTCAATTTCCCTGTGTCAAATGTCAAATGTCAAAGGTCAAATGCCAAGCCGCCCATGTCCATGTCAAGCCATGTCATGTCGAGTGAGGGTCCAGAATCCCGTGGACTGATTGGGTAGCTGGTTCGCGTCTTGCGAACCGTTGGCGTTTGACATGTGATGGCTCGACTTGTATCTTCCGAGATTGTGGACTCGCAGCTGAAGCGGTAACTCTATGCGACTTATCGTGCTCCAGGAGGAACCTTATATCGAGGAGGGATAAGGTGGCTCTTCACCGCTGGTCGGAGTCGTCTGTCATGTCTGCATTTCAATGCCAAAGTACATCGTCAATTATTTACCAAGGAGGGAAATCTTGACCGGAGACGGAGATGTAGTAAGCGCTGGGCCTACAGTGTCGAATTGAGGTCATAATCGTGCTAGGAGGAGAGTTCAGCTCCATCGGTATCAGGTATCAACAAATCCCACTTCCGCTGTGCTCGCCAAAGAAAAGAGATCAAGCCCATCAAGGGCGCTCATCTATCCCTGCAGCTAAATAACCTTGATGCTCGCCAGCCTCTCCTCCACTCGTCTCACCACCTCGGGGTCTGGTTCCGGCTTTTGCTTTTTTGGCCTGCTCGCACTGTCAGTAACACGAATGGAAGAATGATGTTGAGGAAACGCACGGGTCTCGGATGGTTTCGGGCCCCTTCTCTTGTCCGCAACTGGAGCAATTCTTTTCGCCCGACCGGTAGATATTAGAGCAGATGTGGCATGTGTACCGCACCCGTTGACGCGGCCGTTTCCACGTCCGTGCTGGTGGCTCGAATGGTGGCTCCGCGTCGCCAGGATAACCGTCGGGGTATTTGTGTAACTTGGGTCTGATAAGGGTTTAAGTTAGCAACATGGGCATATATCCCCATCATTTCAGAAGATATGATGACATACGGATCGCGGGGGCAAATCTTGCACCGAATATGCTTGCAGCTGGCACACTCTGTAGCGTGGGGAGCAAAGACGGTATTACAGCGGTGACACGTCCGTCGCACTCGCTGGCGAATAGGCTTGCGGATGAGATCCTGACCACCGGTTCGCGAGGGTATCGTGAGTCGCGGTTCCTTCGGTTTTGGTTGCACCGCTTGCGTCTTCTGTCCTATGATGGTCTGGAGCGCGGTCTCTGACTGCTCCTGCCTATCTTTGGATTTCGCTGGCGGGTGGCGTGGGCACTTCTTGCAACGCACATGTTGACAGTTCACGCACACCTTGTCGGGGCCGAACGTGGTCTGGCAACGGTGGCAGGTACGGCGGACTCGCATGCGGATGGACTTGGTCACACGCTGAACGGGGACATCGCTAACAGCCTTCCACTCCCCAGGTTCGAGCGTCAATCCGTACTTGGCGAACAGAATGCGAGCCTTCTCCTCCTGAATGGCGCCCCAGTTTGTTAAGACGGTCGGCTCAGCAGGTTCAGTAGTATCAATAGGTTTGGGTTGAGCACTATACAAGTCAGTGAGGAGATATTGCATTAGAGAAGGGCGAGCCATACGCAGGTGCCTTGCTAGATTCAGATTGTACGGGCGCTAGCTCTTTCGCACTCTCCGGAGAAGCCTTGGTCGATGTAGTCCTCCTCAAAATGGTCCTCATGCGACTAATCACCTTCGACAGGCCATCCTGCCTGTCCTGCTTCCCATCACCAGATTGGATTGGTTGTGAAGTCGACATTGTCGGTAAATTTAGGTGGTTTGTTGTCGTCAATCGAGTCTCATACGCGCCGAACCGCAATATGGACGAAGTAATCCCTCAGGGTATCCTTGTCGCTCAAAATTCGATCCTCACACCAAGCGTCAAGCGCACAGCGGCGGGACCATGTCGACAAACCCAATCCACAACGGTTGGAACGAAAAAAAAAAAAAAGAAATTGTGCGAAACTGGCGAACGATCAGAACCACCGCAGAGTGCTGGAATTAAATCAAAAATCGAGAGACGCGGAGTCGAGTTGCACGGCGATGTGGCAGGTCGCACGGGGTTGTCGTTGTCCCAGAACCAGACAGTTGGGAGACCCGACAAGACGGTGAGGAGCGGAGGGAAGGGCCAGCAGGAAGTTGGGGCCCGCAACAGGAACCAGCTGGGTGATTGGTCGAGTGGCGGTCAGTCCGGAAACCAAGTGGATCACTGCGCATGAGTCTGAGCTCTGTTGCTTCAGGCAGACTGCAGGTGGTCGAGTTGTCGTGGTGAGGTGGACAAGTCAGAGACCGAGGAGGAGAGAGCGCGAAAGAGAAGGGGGGAGACGGCTGGAGTAAAAGTAATATAGGAATACGGACAAACCTTATGATAGCGAGCAGCAGGAGCCGAGCGATAAACAGAGGCCGAACAGAGTTCCGCAGGCTTGAGGGTGGGAGTTGCATTACAGGCGGACAATGAATGGAGACAAAGGACTCCGTAATTGAGCCCACAGCAATCCATTTGTGGCAGGAACCTGGGGTTGAGCCATCAAAGACTCTCTCTGGCACTCCGGGTCTTTGGGAAGGAATCGAAGGATACAACGAAGGAACCTGTTGGGTACTGCCTGGATGGGTAAGGCATCCACAGCAAAAGCAAAGTGACAGCGTGCCCGCGAGCTTTCTTTGGCCCACGACTTTTCTAGCTCCGGGCTCGCTTCTTGAACTGGCAAGACTTTTCTTGGAAGCCAGGAGCTGCTCTAGGTCCCGCCAGGTGATCGTCAGCCAGATTAAGATAGAACCCTGTCCATCTCGGAGCCCAAAGGGAGCCTCCTCAAAACGACCTCGTTAGCTCCACACTGCCACATGCGATTCTGAAGTTTCATCATCGTCCCTGGGAGGGGATGCCATCCGAGACAGTCCTCATCACAACAAGAACAAGATAACCAGGAATCTGATCCCCACGCCCTCCCCGACAATCAAAAGATCCCCGAGCATCCCCGTCAGAACGATGATCCTTGGGGACCATCGCTGGGTTCATGTCCATTGGACTGCCTCCACGTCGTTTCCAAGCAAAGAACCCATGGGAATTGCTTTCACGATCATTTTCTCTTCCGTTCAGGTCCAGAAGCCAATGGCCGTCTCCTCATGAAGCCAGTGGAACCATCAACCGCCCGGAACTGTCGCTGACTCAAACCCAACCTTTCCGGCTTAGTCCATACATGATGCACAACACAAAAAGCGGGCTCCGGAATTGCTGCCACGCAATCAGAGGAAACAGGCAAGCGGCTTCATGCATCCTGCTGCAGGCTGGTCCATGGGCGTTTCCAAAGGGCCCGCCCGGATGGCAGGCAAACTAGAAAACCCTGAGATAGCCCAAATTCAGAGGAAAGATGCAAAGGACTGACGTCGGAAGTCCAGTTGGGTCATCTGAGCCATGAGCGTTCAACAGTGAGGCCCGTGCAGTTCAAATTCTTCATCTGACAGATGGATGGAAAGGACAAAGTCAAAGAGGTCTGCCTCATCCCTTGAGTGGTTGAAATTCCCCACCAGTTTCTGGAACCCTGCGAAAAGTGTCGCTTGATATGGCGATATCTGCGCCGTCCAACCATCCGTCACTCTCAGTCAACAACAGAAGTGCGCACAAGAATTCAACCACCGGAGCCACAATCAATCTCATCTCCCGAAGTGCAATGTTCCAAGTTCCCACTTCAGAGAGTTGGGCTCGAAGCGATGTCGCAGCATCGCGCCATGCTGTCGCTCATTCGTTGTTCAGAGGAGTTCGTCAACCTGGCTCACCGGCAGGGGTCAACAGTTCATCTTGTCGTATCGCCATCTCATCTCAGTCTCCACCGGTGGAGTTCCCGAAGCGAAGTGCTGGTCAGTGCCATCGCAAATCATTAGGACAATTGGGTTCTTAATCTCCACAGTTTTGCCGACGAGACAACATCGCTGTTGGGCTGGCGAATTCCAGGGGAAGCGAGGCAGCAAGGCCACTCACTGGATAGCCACTCCATCAAATCAGGTCAGTCGATGGAGGTTTTGGCAGAGGATGCTCTGAATCGAAGTTGCCGACCGAGGAGTTGAATTAAACCCCGAGCCCAATCACATACTCAGGCACAAGCAGAAGCAACCACACCACCACCGTCAACATCCACTGAGACCCAGCAACCTGGAGGAGGGTGTGGGTTGACGCACGGCTGGCTGGAAACAGAGACAGAGACGTGGACTCGGGATGATTGTTCAGCCGTCTAGCGCTCATTCTTCACCTGGCAAGGGGGGCCCGTGGCGCAGAGACTCCTTCCAAATTAGGGAATTCTCGGCCATCCTGGGATAGCCCAGGTGCCCGCGGCGGGGTTCAGTAATACACTTGTACCAACTGTCAGATGGGAAATGGTTGGCTCCCTTGGATTTTAGGTTTAAGATTTGATTTTGGGCGACTATTTTCGGAACTTTTTTCGCGAATTATCGACATTCAAAACGGTCTGTTCCTCCACCAGTTCGGATCTTGATCAAGGGGGAAATCCGCGCCAAAACCGTGTCCTCGCACGCGGATCAATTTTACCAAGAGCATTCTGACTCTCTCTGAATAATGGCCGCGGCCATTCATCGTGGCCAGCAACCATGACCCCCAACGAGAAGCACAAGCCTCAGAGACTCCCAACCTCAAAACTGAAGAGCTCTCTTCTCCCGCCGGTGGCAGATGCGCACCTCGTACTGGGAACGGATATAATTTCGATTGCTCGCACACCTTCTCCATTTGGTACCATGGACCAGCGTTGTCTCCCTCCAGAGAGAGGCATCTCTGACCAAAACGTCGGGATTTGGAGAACCCATCTGGACCCTGTCTGGTGATGAAGCCACCGTCGATATCAGCGGATGCAGAAGAAGGCGCCCAAGCACCCATGACTACAGAGAGCTTCCTCCCATTGAGCGACGTTCACATCTTCAACTGAGTAGAAAATACCCTTCAGCAGCACCCACGGAGTAATCGGCAACAAAAATATACTTTGTTACAGCGGGGCCTTCTCGTCTAGATATCCCTAATCCGGTATGTGTACGCCATAACCTTGAACCATCTTTACGGAGCGGAACGGACCTCGCACTTGACAAGACGTCAAGAGCGGGGTGCAACAGGAGGACTCAACTCAGAAATCTTGGGCGATCCAAGAGGAGTTGATGCTCTGACCTCTTCGCGGACGTCTGTTTCTGAGATTCAATTTCTCACTCGATATCTATCTATCTCTTCGATGAGGCCGCATGCATCCGCAGGCATTGACCACGTATTCCAAGTTAGGACAATGTGTACAGATGTATATCTCCCTAGTAGTACCTTCAATAGTACCTTCCTTACGTAAAGGAGAATGTTTTTTCGAATGGAAGAGATGTTTCTACACTACAATACCCACCCGCATTCGGTATTTAGACTGACGCACTCACCCTTCAACCGGACGGGTGGTATACGACGCATGTATATGTCCGCTATATCGTTCCTCGCCACGATCGAGTAAGTCCACGGGTTAACCTGAACCACTGCCCAGCTAGGGTACGCCTCTTGTTTCATAGAAATATCATAAGAAACGGCTGCCGCGCATTATATATATAGACGCATCACACCAAGAAACAACCCACCTTCTCCGAACCGCAACGCCAATCCTCACTCAGAATAATGCTCACAGCTCCAGCTCACGCCTGAAAACGTCGTATATTTCTAGTCATTCGTGGATTGAACAAATCCGACTATCAATCCTGACTCTGCAGCTTCGACTCAATGGATATAATATCGTCCTCGCTCTCAACCTCGATGACCCGGTTGACCTCGGCCGTATTCCGCATAAGCTCCACCGCGCCGGCGTACATCATCCGATGTGACGGGTTGCAGTTCTCGGGGAGGTAGTACAGCAGTACGTAGGGGACTGCGAGACGGCCGGAGCCCTGTATTGGGGTGAGTATGGTTTCTATAGAGCTGGTTCGGCGGCGGAGATTGCGCGCAGCATAGGGGTACCGAGTGGAAAAAAGAACGTACCAGCGTCAAGGGATAACTGAGAAGTATAAACCGGGGAGACGACTCGGGGAGCTCGTCCGCTAGGTCTTCCATCTTCGTGTAGACTTCGCCATCTTCCGGGCGGATTTCTTGGCTTTTGCTGTCGATTATGTCTGTCGGGAGACTATGATTAGTCTATGTTTTCCTCACGATGAGAGTGTCTCTGGCGGAGGCATGTCTCGGTGGTATGCGCAGGAGATCCCGGGAGATCCCTGGTGGTGATGACGAGGGACGTACAGATTACGGCTTGCGGCTCTTTGGCCCGGGATGTCGTTAAGCGGAACTTGCGAAGCTTCTCTCTCGTCTCCGGAGAGAAATCGTATAACCGGGACTCGGAGGACTGCGGCGCTTGACCGATGAGAGGCCTCGTTGTCAGCGGATTGATATTGCGGCGCGTGAGCAGTGCGGGGCAGACACTCACCATGCTGTCTGTCTGAGCGGAATAGGAATGTATTTCCCAATGAGATTTTGGGATCCAAGTCTTCCCGCTCAAGTATACACAGAACTGGGCCAACAAAAAAAATATGAAAAAGACTGTTGGAGTTGATCGGGTGTGGGATTGCGAGCGCGGAGTTGGGATTCACGTCGCCCGCTGGACCCCCACCCAGGCTGAGTGAGAGCATGACACCAGTCCAGCGAACGCAGGAAATTCCATTTCCTTTCCCCACTCACAGGTTCTCTCCTCCATCTTTCTTTTGTTCATCTGACTTATATCTCCATGTTCGCTCGACTCACTCAACTCACCAGACATCTGTATCGACCGCCGTTCACCCGCCAATCTGCGCCGCTCGCTTCCCCATCCCCCTTTTCCGCGTCGCGTGGGCTCTCCCCGAAAATGACATCATCCGCGGCTCTCGGTCAGAGAAAGTTGATACAGACGGCAGCATGCCTGATCATTGGCGATGAGGTGCTTGGTGGGAAGGTAAGCGTCTAGCTTAACCATTGGGAGCAAAAGATATGGACCTTCACTGCGCAAATGCTCATCGGGAATTGGACATCCTCTAGACCGTCGACACAAACTCCGCCTTCTTCGCCAAATTCTGCTTCTCCCTCGGGATCCAGCTAAAGCGCGTGGAGGTCATTGCCGACGAAGAAGATGAGATAATTGAAGCCGTGAGGCGTATGAGCAATAATTACGACTTCGTCGTGACGAGCGGAGGCATTGGACCTACGTCTGTCCCTCCTCCCCCTGACTACGCAGGGCCTATAAACTCACAAGCGGACTAGGCACGATGACATAACCTACTCCTCCATCGCCAAAGCATTCAATCTGAAACTCAAACTCCATGAACCCGCCTTCGAGCGCATGAAGAAACTCTCAAAGCCCCACCCCAACCAACCCGCTTTCGACTGGGAGACCCCGTCACCAACGCTAACCGCGAAACTTCGCATGGTCGAGATCCCACACGACGAGAACCTCCCATTAGAATCACAGGCAGTCTTTGTGGCAGAGGACATGTGGGTGCCCATCGCCGTTGTAAATGGCAACGTCCACATCCTCCCCGGCGTTCCGCGCCTCTTTGAGCGGCTCCTCGAGCATCTGAGACCGTCGTTGCTTCCGCGATTGGTGAATCCCGAGGGGAAGGGTATTTATCGGTATCTGTTTAGCACGCCGTTACCGGAGAGTGCGGTTGCGCCGTATTTGACGGACCTTGCGGCGAGGACTGCGTCAAGGGGGGTGAAGGTGGGGAGTTACCCGCGGTGGCAGAAGAAGAGGAATACGGTTACGTTGGTGGGAACGGATCAGGAATTTTTGGAGTCGCTGGTTAAGGAGGTGGAGGAGAATGTGCAGGGAACGAGGGTGACCCAGGAGGATGAGCTGGATACGCTGTCGGACAATGAGGAATTTAGCCAGTAATTGGGAAGGAACGTACCGATATGACTATAGAGCGGGATTTTGGGAAATTAGAAGTGGGAGGCATCGAGTAGGTCTCTAATATTGTTGGCAGTGTTATGGGCGGCGTGCTGGACTCTTGCGGTACATAAAGCCAGATCATAAGGTGTTTGGTTAGACTCACGTCCTGCGTCAACGCAGGTCGACGAAGGCAATAAACCACCAAAATGGAGCTATGACGGGAGGGAAACTAATATCCCACACTTCGAGTGGGTTGGATGAGGGTTCAGAGATAGAAAGATCGATCGAACAGTGGACTAGTGTACCACTTCAAGGCTAGATTCCTCAATGCCTTGTTACAAGCACGTTGCGGAGTTCGATAACCTGTCGACGGTCCGCGTATTCTGTGGCCCGTGGAGAAAGATCACACTTGTGCCTGGGAAGCCGCAATCGAGGTGCCAGACACCGTAACTACGCGAGAACGATCTTGATCATGTCAGAGAACGAAGGTTTGAGGATCAATGCTCTTGAGTAAGATAATGGAAGTATTCGCCGGGGAGAGCGCAAACAGATAGGATGCAAAGCCTAACCCAGAAATTAGGTATATCAATAAGTTTGACAGCCAATACGGTGAAGGAGAAGGGGTTCTGGAACCCAGATGCAAACCATGACAATAGCATGTACGGAGATTATTGCACAGATCTATTGGCACGTCTCTTCCTCGCACTTCAAAGAGGAATCATCAAAACTAAATGTTTCCAAGACAGTGGTAGGGTAAATAAAGTAGGTCAAACAGAGAAACAGAGGGGGAATCGAACATTCATGGAGAAGATGACGGCGTGATGGTTGGAAAAAAGTGGACACCGCCTGATAAGCGAGCCTCGTGGTATGGTATAAAAAGTCACAATCCGCAACCCGTCGACAAGCGCCACATATTCCGGTCCCAGGCAGTGGTCCCGTATGCCTGTCGTTGATCTCTCTTCAATCGGCGGTTCCTTGTCTATGTGAAGAATATTTCCTGTCGTCTCGTCTCTCAACGTGCGTGCTTGCATCCTTTTCAATCCAGCACCTACCCACTTACATAACGATACATTTCCCGCAGCAGCCTGAACTCTCACCAGGGTCGCTCACGTCCAATTTACCTTCTGGGACGCGTGCCCCGAATGCACCGGAGCCGGATGGGTAGGAGGACATCTCCTTGTTGTACCGGCGGATCTCGCGCACGAGCTCGTAGAATGCGTTTTCGACGTTGATGCGGGACTTGGCAGAAGTTTCGATGAATGTGCAACCAAATTGGCGCGCGAGAGCCTCGCCCTCTATTGAGAGCCAATTGTTAGTCGACCCATTTAATGAGTAAGAGCGCGTGTGGCTAGAGCCTACCTTGTTCCGAAACGACTCGTTCCTTCTCAAGATCGCACTTGTTGCCGACGATGATGATGGGGAAATAATCCTTGTCCTTGACTCGAAGAATCTGTTGTTGGAATGTCATGATTTCCTCGAAAGATTGGCGCGATGTTATCGAATAGACCAGAAGGAAACCTTCTCCCGTTCGCATGTATTGCTCGCGCATTGCCGAGTATTCCTCCTGTCCGGCAGTATCTAACACGTCCAAAAGAGCCACCTCATCGTCAATGTCGCACTGCTTACGGTATGAATCTGTTGCAGAAAATCCCTAATGAGCGACAGGAGCGGCACGGTTATGGGATGGAGTGCGAACCTTCAATTGTTGGGTCATATTCGTCCACGAAGTGACTCTGGATCAATTGAATCGTCAAACACGACTTTCCGACACCACCGCCGCCGACAACGACTAATTTATATTCTCGTGTAAACTAGAAAGCGAGGTGTAAGTCGTGACTCTTCATTGATTGGGTGATAGACCCTGCTGAGCGTTTGGTGACGACGTTGGGGGAGCCGGGCGTCGGAAGGGGGGAAAGGGAGGTGAGGCACGGGAAGAAAGAACGGATAAATAGACACCATACCTTTGAAGCCATTCTGAAGGACCTTGCTCAAGGATCTACTTGAGTGGAAATGGATGGGTATTTTGCAATAGTGAATGAAGCTATCTGGACAGCGACAGCGGGTCGAGAGAGCAACAGCACAATTTTCTTTTGTAGGAAGGGTCGAGAGTCGGGCCCAGCAAGCCGGGAGTTTCGCGCGAAAGTAAGATGCGCCTAAAAGGCAGGCCACAGCAGCGGCGGGTCCAGTGACTCGGCCAAGCTTAAAGAAGCAGACTGGGGGGTTGGGTGAGGAGGATCAGGGGGTTCTGTGGAACTTTCCCTGAGGCGGAATTGGAGGTGAACTGGATGCAAGCTCCTTGGCTTCCCTGTCGAATCTGCAAGGGTATCGCTTCCCCAAGGTTTTCAACGCGAGAAGGAGGATCCAAGTCGACAACGGTCTTCCAGAAAGCAGAATGGAATCAGAGGAGAGAAGGGAGGGGGGAGGGAGAGAGGTCAGAGTGGAGATGGGGAGGGGAAAGGGGAGGATGATTAAGGAGAGTTAAACAGTCCTGTCGGTCTTCATGGAGGTGGGGAGAGGAGCACACTGGAAGGGACCGCGAGTCCGCGACTAATTGGCCGAAGATCAGACCCGTCTCTTGAGGGCGATCCGTTGTGTTCTCGTCGACGGATGCTGTACCCCAACAAGAACGTCGAACAAGAATCATTGTCAACACGTTCATGGCATTAACATCGTCAACTGGTAGACCTCGGGGCGGCGTGGGACTTGGAATTCGGGTGTGTGGCATTAATGTGCAGACTCTTGAGCATCGGTTGATTTGCCCAGTCGTCTCGGGTTTTCAACCACCTTAGTCAACCGCTCACTGGCATGACCCACAACCCAACAAGAAAATAGATTCCACAGCAACCATCAACCTCTTTCAAAGCCCTGACCACAAGAATGGTGGTTCTCGATGTAGTACCTCCGCGAAGTGGCTCACAGAAACCGACAGTTGCCTGACTCCGAATACGCAAGTGTCCATCTCACCAGTTTTCCAGTGATGTGCTGATTGCTAACCAATTATCAACAGCCTCGACTGACATGCGCGACTGGCTGTGGTCAGGAGCTTGACTGCTTGGTATTTCACGATACTGGGCCACGCATCGATTTGAAGCATGGACTTAGCACGGAGTTTATAGAGATAGAACCAAGAGGAAGCTTTACAATGACTTAACAAGCTTTTAACCAGGCTAATCTAAACTTTTGAATATTTCTTCGCTCCTTCAAGTTGTCGGCAAGATCTGCATAGAGCTTCTTACCAATCTGTTCCCAGGCCGGCGCCCTGAGATCCGTGAAGACGAAGTATCAAGCTCTAGCTTCTCATTTTTAATTTGCAGTTTGTGATTTTCGAGTTACTGCAATCGCCTATTCACCTCCTGGGCTTTGATTTCCGCTTCAAGCTTTCGAAGCTCAAGTTCTTGGCGCCTCTGGTCAAGAGACGAGGTATTAGGTGAAGCAGTATATTCGTGATCTTGAGAAGGAGGCTATACAGAAGTAACTTTATGCATTGCCCTTCCCCCAAATTTCCTCAAGCAGTCGAATATTGCCTTGATATTTTGGGATCCGCTCCCAAATACTCTTGTCAACGAACGTCTGGTGGTGGGATCCAAGATCGGGAGCGAGAAATTCACAGCAGTCTTTACATATTGATCCTGAACTAGTTAGTTGCTAATTTCCATGTTGTTGCCAGTTACTTAGCAGCCACTTACATCAATAAGACACGACTCAGTCTCCTTTTGCAGCCACTTGCCTGCTGAAACAAGAAATGTATAGCCATGTTTATGGCTCATAGAATATTCTGGTAGGTCATTGGTATATTCTCCCCTTTTAACTTTGCTAGTGGAAGTGGAACAGGAGGTAGTTAAGTTAGTAAATACGTCCCTCTTACTTCAGAGGAAGTCCGCACCATTGATCGTGAGAAGGTCCAAGTCTTGGAAGCCCATCTCTTGAAGCAGTTACCAACTGCTTACTAGCCACCTCAGGTTTTTGAATCAAAAATTATAAGAAGAATTCTTTAGAATTCTTGAGTCCGGTGAAATCTGTAATATTCTTAACTATCTCACAAAAAGTAACGGCTATCTGCTTCCAAGTTATTAGTATTCTTGGCATCGAATGATTGTGGTGTGAGCACTGGAGAAGCTCGCGCCGGTCGTCCATTTGGGATAATCTCAGCAAGCATGACCATAATGAGACATGGAGCAAACATTTACCGGGGAAAACAATGGATATCCCTCCAGCTTGCCTGGAACAAAAGCCCGGGAAAGGCGCCCCCCATTCATTCCGGCCCAAATTCTCGACGGGACGTGAATTCTTGCGCTGACCCCGACCCTTCCTCCAGAAAAGAATTGCTTCGCGTCTTTCGACTCTGTTGCTTCTAATACACCTTCTTCTACCCTTATTTTGCAGCATTATCATTTGAACCATCCAAGCACCTCCCAGAATCTCGGCAAACATCAAGCCCAAGGTGTATGGACGTCGACGACGCATTGCAATCTTGAAGGAATCCTTTCTTTCCACGCGTTGGCCCCACCCAACGAAGCAGCGCACACTCCTGAAAGAGACCACTTGAATTGGCGCTCGATAAGTTGATACGCTCAAACATTCAGGGCGAAACTCAGTCAAGCTGTGATTGCACCTCCGAGTCACGGTACCAGGCACACCTGCAAGCAGTGCAGGAAAGTGACGAAGAGACGCAGCCCTTGATGAGACTTTCATCCTCGGCGCGAGCAGTCACACCGCCATTGGACACGAAGTGTGACATGGGCCATCACATCCTCCGCTCTTACCATGCCCTTCAGGGTTTCGGCTCCTCGGATTGAGCTTCAAGTGGAGACCGATTTTTCGGAAGAATGTTGGTCTTGACAGGGGAGAATTCGACACATCTCGGGTTCTTTAAATGACAAGCGCGAAAAGTGAGGCTTAGTTCAAGCCGTTTGTCGGATAGATTTGGAGATCTTCAATTCAGGGCGATTCAGATGCTCGCAGCAGGGCCGGAACGGGCATCATGGTAATCGAGATTCTTTCAAGTTCTCCTTGTTCATCTTGTGGTCGAGATGCGTGTTAGAGATCGAGCGCGCCAGGCGGGCCAGGGCTTTTCTACAGGCCCTCCACTTCGCACACTGAGCGTCCGACATTGGTCGCTAGCCAACAAGATATCAGCCACGCCGCATCACAGCGCATGAGCAAACGGGCCTATCAGAGATCGGGGGAGTCTGGGATTGTCTCTGCCGTGGCTCTTGTGCCATGATTGGCTTTCATCGTTCGGCGGGGGTTCTCCAAACTTCACATCTCGACTCTCAACCGCTTCTGTAGTCTCGTCTCGAGATCCAACGCTGGTCAGCCTTCACGTCCTCCCGCATTTCTCGTATGATCCTTGCCTGAGTTGCATCATTTCACCTTCTCCAACAATGATCTACACCACTTTCCCTTTGTGAAAGAAGGATCTCTTCCTCGGATGGAGCACAACTCCCGAGTTGACATGCATCGCGGGAGATGATGGGTGCGGTATTTGACCGAGCTCGTCGGCCGTTTCCCTGACATCTCAACAAACCAATTCTATTTGCCGAGAACTGGATGGCGATCACGGAGGGATGGGCCCCAGACTTCTTTCGGACAACTTTGCGTCTGGACGTCATCAGCCAAATCGACCACACCAACACTGCGGGGTACATGATGCACCCTGGTGTGGACAATCCGCGGAACTTCTCGCACCCCCTCTCAAAATCGCACCACTCAGAGTTGCTGGTGCCGAGGTTGCTCACCTTGCTCCCCCGCTAGGGTTCAGCCCTCGAAGGATTTCGTATGGGGTCTTCGAGCAAGCTCTTCCTTGGCCTTGCAATGCAAGATTTGGCTGTTTTCCGGCGAAACCCCGCCCATTGAGGTTTCTGTCTTGTGAGTAACGGCCAGGATGGACGCTCGAGCCTTCACCGAGTTGGCGAATCTAATCTGATGAAGACGTCAACACGCCGGCACGACCCTGGAGCGCGCAGACCCTGTCTCGGACAATCTGCCGCCCGCCGTTCCCAAATTGGCAGAGAAATGGCGGTCCCAGCGGCGCGGAGAATCTCGGGGATATGATGATAAAAAGCTTGTATCAGGAAGAGGAAGATCGCGCAACAAACAGGATCTCTTTCTCCGCGGAGATCAGCCAGGCGACAAGCCGCCACTTATTTCCGTCAGCTTTCAGAGATCGACCGCGCCGCGACCCCTTGGCCACCTGCGAATATCATTTATTCCTTTCTCATGTCTGATCTTGTACGATCGTTATAGGAGACAAGAGATAGCCCAGACTCCGATTCTTGGGTCCGTTCAGAGGAGAGACTCTGATATTGAGGGTAAAGCATGCTGACGGCCCTTGCGGCTTGGGGCTGACGCTTGGGGGGGTACATGGTAGCCTTTTACGGTGGTACAAGTAGAACGCGTGGCGTACCTTCCTATCCCAACATACGAGTTTCTGGTGTTAGCTTTAATTTCGGCAGGAACCCCCAGGAACATAAGGCAAGAGCGACCTGTCGATACACTTGGTTCGCTCCTTCCTTCATTCTTGCGGCTGGGGGTTACAAACCTGGCGAGGAAGGAACGGCCTATCTAGGTTCTAGGGCTATGTATCCGGATGTGGAAGGTTGCGACGAGCAACCTTGGAACATACTTACCAGTATACCAGCCAATCGCTCCTTCCCTTGACAGATTCGGAGACTGCCTCTTTTGAAAGGTATGGAAAGTGTAACCGTCACTTCCCGTTACTCGGGTAACCAGGTCAGTGGTTGCACATTCCTTATTCTCATATAAAGTAGAGGCAAGAGCGACCTGGTGATGCATCAGGAGCGGCAGTCACGACGCCGACCTAGGTACCCGGTAGGAAGGTGAGCCCGCTTCCGGGGTTAATATTCTATGCCTGTTACTATAGGAGCATAGCTACCAGAGAGCAGGGTCGGAGAGAGAAATACTATTTCCGCGTCTATTCTTCAAGTATTTCTCTCTGTCTCTAGTATTCAAAGCATCTTGCTAGATTGATACCGAGATATATTATGCTGGTTACAGAGGTACCATTCCCTACCAAGGAGTTAGCAACAAGGCACCTAGTGAACCGAGTCAATAGAAAGGCGAGCATCATTCCTCCGTATCCTTAGGTTCCACAAACAACGCCTTCGAATAGCCACAAGAGCCCATCACCCCCCGCCACTCTCCCCACCATCTCCACCACCGTAAAGGTTTCAGACACCTCATCTCCCCCTTAACCCAGACCTTCCTCCCCCCGTGCTTGGCAGCCTTGATAAACATACACGCAGTCCGGAACCGCAGGGTCCCGAAAATCAACGTCCATATTCGCGGTCAGCCCGATTCTGCTCGTGAATATGGCAGACGCACACCGTGCAAAGAAGTCGTCGAAGAGGAGGAATGATAGACCGCCGTGGACGTACCCCGGGTGGCCATACAGGCCTTTGCCAATGTAGCAGGCTGCTATTGCCCTGCAGACGGGGCGGGCTTGGTGGAAGAAGATGGGGTCGGAGGGAATCTTGGTAGGGCTAAATAGAGAGCTCATGACGAGGTGGGTTGAGTGGGCGGCTCGGTGCATGACGCGGTAAGGGTGGGTTTCGGTGTATATTGGGGCGCTTGAAGTTGCTGCTCCTGGGTTGAGGGAGTGGAGGTAGCGGGTTAGTAGGAGGGAAGAAATTAGGTCCTCGATTCATTGTTGGGCTTGGTTGTTGGTATCCGTGGATTTGAAGGAGGGAGCTGGCATTGAAGATAAATATCGGATTCCGCGGTATGCGAATTGTCCGTGGCATGGCTGCGTAGAGTGAATTGATCCAGCGGGAGATTCTGAGGTGCCATTGTAGCATCGCTCCGTGAGAGTGGACATCCCCATATAAGTGCTTCGGGAGACGTATACGTCTGACAATGTAGGCTGAGGATGGCCAGATTGGGGAGACAAGTCTCATATTTCAAGCGCTGTGAGCATCAATCTCTATGCTGAACGCTTGGGTACAACGAAGCGAGGACTATACGGGAGAGCGGGTCTATAACGGAGACGCTAGGACGGGAGCCTATCCATACTGTTGGGCTCGAGGTCGGCTTCCACACTATGATTCCGGGCCGCACATACCCTTTGCCTTACTGGTTCTCCAATAGATGCCCGAATCGAGTTCGTCGGGAGGAGCTTGCGGGTCGTTCACCGTTGGCAGGCCAAGACGGCGCTGGTCCGGGGCAGGGAGCATCTATAAACCGCAAATGGACCGTCACTGGCTGGAAGACAGGATTCCTGGCCATTCTATTCAAAATCTAGGAAATCTTGTTCCCTCTGAGTGCCGAAACTGGCTTCCCAGCTAGCAGCCCCGGCCGTCCAGACCTACATTCTCCTTACTCTTGAATCCAAGCACTTAACCTACAGGGGAGTGTACCACTAGACCCTTGTTTAGCTGAGAAAAAGCAACAGGCTTGATTGTCTGACTCCTTACCCCACCTGAGGAATCAGGTATGCCCACCTGGCTGCTCTTGTAGAGCCGGAGGTCTAGGATATGCATAATAAGTTGTAGTATGGCAAGGCGCTCCGAAAACACTGCATCATTAGTTGAGTCTCTTAATTCCACAGGTTCTGGAATATTAGTCCGGTATCTATCCAAGCGGCCTTGCCTCCCACGTCGCTAAAACTCGGACATCGTCTTTTGTGTCCCCTAATCGGATCATTCGGACACGAAACTACATTCCCCTCCGATATGCCCAGACTGTCTCAACGGTAAACGCATGCCAGCCAGAGGGTTGAGTCTGTGTTCTCGCGGGAAAGTACTCCTCTTTGCAAGGCTTGAACGAAGTGAGCTTAGTCATGGGTGGATGACAGCTGGGAATGATGCGTGGGATCCAGTAGACCTGCGCCGAAATGGTCGTGCTCGTATTCGCAGCCTGAGCACCAGGATCTCGTATAAAACCTGGTTGCCTCCCGAATACCCCGAGTCAGCTGGTATAAGATATA
This sequence comes from Aspergillus lucknowensis, assembly GCF_044049455.1. NCBI lineage: Eukaryota > Fungi > Ascomycota > Eurotiomycetes > Eurotiales > Aspergillaceae > Aspergillus > Aspergillus lucknowensis. The sequence goes on along the minus strand of NW_027263613.1, from coordinate 70,678 downwards.
ACCTGTTCGACTTCCATGTGATAATAGATAGTCAAACATTTGCAAGAGATAGGTTACGTATGATTAGTAGACGCCGAGTGTCTGAAAAAAGGGCTCTTCTTCCCATTCTGGGTTCTTCAGAAGAGTATAGTGTAGCAGCAGGAAGCACTTCAAGAAGTACTTTGAGTCGGACTCCGACGAAGACCGACAATGGCGATTACCCCGCCGGCCTCTTTTCATGCGTAAATACGAGAATATTGAAGACTAATTGCAAAGATAGCAGGAATCAGTCACTTACGCCCTTTGTTTTTCCCAGAATACCTTGGGCGTCTCCCCACATGGTGGTTGTCATTGCGTGCCGATCCCGCCTCCGCGCTCCAAAATATTTCCCAAATTGGAACCTGAATACCTGGCTGCAGAACAACCGAGGTCATAAAAGATGAATAAAAGATTGGCGAAGATCTTATCATCAGCAGCTGATTGCGCCGATGTTCTATAAGTTCGACCCCACACCTAGTTACCCGAAGCTCTTCCAAATTTACCAAAGGCGCCCTTCTGAGAATTATTTTGGACAATTACTCTATTCCCTTGCTCGAACAATGAGCTCAAATAATTCTCCAAACCACGATAATGAACCAAATGCCGTCCGGGTCACCAAGACCCCCGAGGGAATCACCACAATCACGATAAACCGGGAGCGACGTCGGAACGCCATCGACGGCCCAACGGCCGTGAAGCTGACAGACGCATTCCTCGACTTTGAGAACGATGACAGCCAGAAAGTTTGCGTTTTCTACGGCGCAAATGGAACCTTCTGCGCCGGATTCGACCTCCAAGAGGTCGCAAAATTCGAAGGGCAGAGTGTCGAACACGCCGGGCCTCGAGTTGGGCGGACCGAACCTGTTGACGGTCGCAACAGGGGTCCTATGGGGCCCTCTCGAATGCAAATCCGGAAGCCTGTTATCAGTGCTGTTTCTGGATTCGCGGTCGCTGGAGGGCTCGAGCTCAGCCTCCTTGGTGACATTCGGGTTGCCGAAGAAGACGCCATCTTTGGCGTGTTCTGTCGGCGTTGGGGTGTACCACTTCTCGACGGGGGCACTGTCCGTCTCCGGGCTATTGTTGGCCTCGGCCGGGCACTTGATATGATTTTGACGGGTCGTGGAGTGGGAGCGAAGGAGGCCTGGGCCATGGGCCTGGCTAACCGAGTGGTTCCAAAGGGGAAGGCGCTTGAGGAGGCTACAAGTATCGCACGCCAACTACTGGTATTCCCACAAGGATGTATGAACGCGGATCGTACCTCTTGTTACTATGCCGCATACGATGCTACTTCCTTTGAGGATGCCCTAAGTTTCGAGTATGACCACGGAATCAAGGTCATTGCTTCGGAGAGCGTTACGGGTGCTGCGAAGTTCAGTGCTGGTGCTGGACGGCACGGAAAGTTCGACTTTGAGGGTAATCTTTAGTTATACTAGTCTATTGTTTGAATATGATCTGGCGTCTTGTATATCAGAGATTGTACTTGCATGTCTCCACTCTCGTTTCGGGGAAAGCATCCAAACCAATGGAGCCCTGTGGCCCAACTCGAACATCAATACTCAAGGCAGCCTCGACATCACGTTCAAGTTGCTCTCTGAATGGTGATTATCAAATCTCAACCCTACGAGGCCCTATGAGAACATCGCCGAATCTTCCTGGGATCAAGGGATCCATAACTACCGGTCCTCTGAGGGTAACTACGATGACCAATGGCTCCAGTTCTATTCAGGTGGTGTAGGCCATCGCGCCTTCCTAGGACCGCGCTACTTTGTATTCCCCCCATAAGGAAGGTGCAATGGACTGACTCATGAACCCGACCCGTGGACCGTAGTCCCTCCTGCCTATTCCTAGTCATCTCCCGCCCGCATCCACGGGTCCACGGGTGACTTCCTAATATTCCGAAATCGACTCTTCTCATAAGGCAGGTGCAACCTGCCGCTTCCATCGCTCTTTCCCTCGACTCCCCGGAGCCTGGAGGTCCTCCGCACTTTCCTAAAGTATCTGAAGCGCGCTATACGTTTCTGTAAGGGAAGGGGCAATGAACATCGCTCTTTCCGATAGCGCAGTAGCCTTCATTTGTGCATGTACCACGCCTTCCTCAGATTTCCGGAATGCGGGGTATCATTCCGCAAGGAAGGAGCGACCAACCCTAAGCAGGTACCTAAGCATGGATGCCCCTTTCGAGGTTGGATTGCGAATCCTTTCACGGGGTAAATATCATGCTGACGTTGAGGGAGATTGGTGAAAATCTAAGCATACTGGTACGGCCCAGTTCGCGATCGCTTGGTTGGCAACATGGGCAGATCAGTATCGCCCAGGACAAACCCTTCTTGTTCAGTGTGTAATGAAGTTTTAGGTTCCTCTATTCCCCGGTATCTACTCTCTATGTATACCCTGACTTGTATGTACAATCCACCACTGTCTTCTCGGATCGATTCCTTAAGCCTTGCGGTGCAGATGGCCGGGGGAAGCCTATGTTAGAGGTTAGTAAGGCCTGGGGGAACTACCCGACGTGGGAATATTCCGAGCTCACCTGGTGGCTGGGGAAGACCAGAGTATCAGCAATCACAACGTTCTCCCTCCGGCCGGCGGCGAAGACAATAACCTCTGCGATATCATCGGGCGTAAGGGGCTCGCAGTTTCTGAGACCTAGTTAGCGCCAAGAGGCAAGAAATATGGTGCGCGGGAATCTTACGCATAGACGGCGTCGGCCTTCTGCTTGTCTCCGTAGAAACGGACAACGGAGAATTCCTGAAGACACCTTGTTAGCTTCGCTGTCATCGGATATTCCATGAGATGCGTACAGTCTCAACTTGGCCAGGGTCGACCTCAATGATGCGAATCCTGGTGGAGATGAGCTCCTTCCTCAGCGCCTCGGTGAAAGACTTGACGGCAGCCTTGGTAGAGCAGTAGATACTGCCACCGGGATAGGGTTCACGACCAGCGATGCTTCCAATGTTGATGATGTCTCCACGGCCACCGTCGCTGCGCTTCTTGTAGATGGGGAGAACAGCCTGGGTCAGGTTGATCAGCCCGGTGACGTTTGTAGCGAACATGACATTGATGTCCTCCGGGTCGATATTAGGAGCCTGAGCAACGCCCCTGACGAGACCACTGCGGCAATACTTAGACGAATATGCTCGAGACTGGTATGAAGCGCGAGACTTACGCGTTGTTGACCAAGACATCGATATCCTGGAACTCCGCAGGGAGAGACGGAACAAAGTTCTTGACCTCCTCCGGGTTGCTGACATCCAGCTTCACAGGTAATGTCTTCACACCATCACCGACTTCCTCCTTGATTTCCTGCGCCAGCACCTGAAGCGCGTCGATGCGCCGAGCCGTCACGATAAGCTTCAGGTTGTTGGGAGATGTGCGGGCGAATTCCTTCGCTGTGCTTCGGCCGATTCCTGATGAGGCACCGGTCACCACGATTGTCTTGCCCTCAAGACGCTTTGCCATTGCGGAGGCCATTGTGCGTCTAAAAGCTGATGCGAATATCGGAGACGTGCGAGGGTGTTGGGGGAATGCGGAGGTGAGTCCGAGCGGAGAGGAAGTAAGTCGACGGAAAGCGGCTATTGACCTGCGATAAGCTCGAAGATGTTTCATAAAGAGAGGGACTTTCGCCTGGCTCTACCCAAGCAAAATTGGAGAAGCAGAATAGAGGAGGGTGACCATATATCGGTCGAGGGCGTGGGGACTTGATTGATCTCGCCATAGCGGGGCGGCAACTGCTGGGCTAAACTCCAACGACTCGGCTGGAGGTTTTCCCGTCCCTGCTCGGAGTTTTTCCCGAGAGCTTTCGCACGAGAACTGGTGGCACAACAGCCCGCCCGACCCACAACGTCTTCATTGTTGACCAAGTATAGACTGCGGCGGCATTGGCCTCGTGTTACACTTGGTGTCCCAAAACTCATTTTACCTTGAGTTTTCCTCATACTGGTCTGGCTCTTTCAAACTATCATCCCCCGACAATGGAGGCTTTTCCGCCTTCGCTTTATGACGTCAATAGCCTTCGCTCTGGTCGAGGAAGAGGGTTAGGTTCCGGGACGCCCCCGTCGACTCGTGGCTCATAGCCTACCTCAGAGCGATTTCATGAAGAAGTACGGGAATTTACCGGTATTTATGGTGTCCCCTGGTATCAATAAAGCTGTGGATGCCAGCTTTGAATACTTGCCTTGTCCATTTCTTGGAATCTAGGCCGCTTGGGTGCCGAGTCCACAGAGCTGGATGAGACATCGAGATATAAGAATCTTGAGCTGGAGAGATCGCCCACAATCTGTCTCCATATTAATAAAACACTCGTCGACTTGAAAGATGACGCTGGCGATATATCCCTGTAAAGCCCCGTCTAGGCCTCTGAGCGTACTCTCGTTGGTTATCCCGATGTCCACAGTTCTGGAAGTGAGTTCCAGTCCATGGTGGAACGCTCTCGTGAACAGCGAGAAAAGCATATTTTCGATTCTCAATTCCACACCTATCACTACCATGACTCTTCATAGGCCGTTGCCTTCTCTTCCTCTGATCCCCACTCTCTCCATCTTCTGCCACTTACCACCATCGTTTGAGAAGCAGTTCTACACCAGGACGCTCGTTCTATCCCATATCATCTCAACCCCCATTAATATCGGCATATTTAGCGTATTTACTTTCAGATTCAGCGAAGGCACCACCAGGTCTGACCTGGACCTTAAAAACACCCTCGTTCTTCAAACGACTACTGGGCTGGTATCTCGGGAGCTATTCCAAAGCCTCTATATAAGCTCTCTCCAAAGGTATGTGTTATACCACACTCTTAGTTTTCCCACCACATTATTTGTGTTCCATACCCGAGTTCTTTCTTGTGTTGAGCTTCTCTTTGCCCTCATTAACAACCTTTCCCACTCAGAGATCTGTCTGATAATACACAGTAAAAGCAAAATTCACAGCGACTCAACTGTATATCAGACATCAAACATGTGCACAATGTTGTCCTCGGAGGTGGGTCACTTCTCCGAGCTTTTTATTCGGTATTTCCATTCTGACTTCTCGTCGTCCCTCAGGAAGCCGACGACCTGCTCAAGCCAGTTCACTTCTCATGGGATGAGGAGTTCGACGACGTACAAGAATCTCAAACTGGAAGCACCCCTGAACCACTGGGAGAAAATGCGGGAGTAACCTTACTCGACCACGAGGTAAACTTCCTATACCCAACAAATGAATTTTGCACTCCTGGCAACGAGGTCATGTCGAACCCCCTAAGCATCGACACCACCACATATTCCCCATATCCCGGTCAACTATGTACTGTGGAGCCTGAAGACGACATGTCGAACTTATATTATGGTGCAATGGACGCCGCCTGGCGAGAGTTCGCCCATCGAGATAGGATGTTGGATGCGCCTGGCGGCAATCAAATCCATCATTTCAACTGGGAAGGGTGCCCTGTATACGAACGCAGCAGCACACCTCCGGAAATCTCGCTTTGGTACATGACAACCCAGCCCAAAGTTTATAAGCCCTCGTGTTCCAGCGAGTTGCGAGTGGAGACCGCTCTCAGAAGGTCGAGGACGTGGATAGATCCAGTTCTCGTCCATATCAAAGAGGGCGTTGACTTGCCTGGACACGCGGAAACCCTAATTCGTTTTGCAAAGGATAAAACATACGTATTTTACAGCAAACACGGACGGTGGCAGACCGAGCCCCAAGAACGCATGTGTTTCCGTGACGAGGGTGCCCTAGAGACGTACTTCGACAAGACTGTAAAGGTGGGAAATGGATTCATCAATGGCACTCCTATCCGGTCAAGAGAGGAATGGAACACACTGAAAAATCAGTTGCAAGATTTCGAATTCTTGCGATCAAGGAAGCGTGTCCTAGACGAGCGAACCGAATGGATTCAAAACAAGCGACGCAAGCCTTCTCCTCTTAGGCACTCGACAACAATAGCGGACACCGACGGTCAGTAAAACAATTGCCTTCCGGTTCAACAAAGAATCACATTAACTTTCCTGTAGCAGACGAAGTCATGACGGATGTGGTCAATGAACCGGTCAATGCAGCTGCTTCACCAATTTCCATGGACCCGCCACCAGCTTTCTTCTACTCTCCGCCAAGTGAGTTAACACCCCAATGCCGAAAGTTGAAAGGACCACAGCTGATGACAGTAGATTCTGAAGATACGGAGATGAAAGATGCAGAAACTGACGAGTTTATTGACGAGTTTACAACCCAGCTTAGTCAAGAGCACTTAGAACGGGATATGGAACAGGCTCTCGAAGCAAACCCCATGTTAGCGCCAATCTGCGAAAGCCCGCCTCCGCTAACGGCATCATCTTCTTCCTTCGGCGAGGATGTCCTTGACAGTATGGACATTGATTCTGAGACTGATATGCACTCTTTTTCTTCTATGGACAATGACTCCTTTGGTGTAGTTGCTCTAGACGCTGCCGAGTTATAACACATCGACACTATTCGTGCCATCCGGATTTAAGGAAGCCGTCATATCGCCATGGTCCGGAAATGTGTTGGTTGACGTATATGATTTCTGAAATTTGCTATCATTCATAGGTCTCATAGCGCGCGGGTCATCGATCAGCGTTGCAGGTATCTGGAGTCATATTATTTGCTACTTTCCTGTACGGAGTTGGATACTCGCGAACCGCCATTTACTTATTTCATGTACTCTAACATGTTTGGAGCTTTAACCTTGCTTCAGAATAATTTCGAGCATTCTAGATCCACTCTCCCATAAGATACTCCCACGCATACCATGGCTTATCCCAATCTGGAGCCCTTCTATATTGTCAAAGGTAGTTGTAGCATGTGACATGATGGTCGGCGCGAAAACCCTGAAGGCGAAGGGTGCTTACTCCCGTTCTCTCCTCCTTCCGACTCCATCATAGGTGGGTCACCATCAGCCCTCTCGAGCGCCATCGTTCATGTTTATCTATCTCAAGTTACCAGCGTCTGATTCAATGAAACAAGCAATACCACTCCGCTGCGCATGAGCCCGATCACTATCAGTAAGCACCCAGATTCTCGATTCCTCTCCAGACTCTTTCAATCGATATGAACCCCCCCTAAAACCCCCGCTCAAACAACGAGCCCACGCCGACCGAGAAACCGACAAAACATAACTACGGCCCTGAGATCAAGTGTTCGTTTCGCTCAGTTGAAATTTCGGTTGCCGCGAAGAGAGAGTGGGTTGCCAAGGCGCCAATCCACGCCGGCGCATGCTTATCAATCCTGGAACCTCCGGTGGCAGATGTCCCAAACGCCCGGATTCGCTTCTTTCAGGAAGACCAGGACCGAATCGGACAGCGAACGAGAAGGGAGGATACGATATTCGCCTCGATGCCGCTTCAGACCCGCTGAAGTATGCTCCTGGAGGGGTAAAAAAAAGGATCAGGACGTGATTTATCTCCCACTCCTGAGCCTCACACAGTTCTGCGATCTTCCAGCCCAGCGTCCTGACACCATGACATGATGCCTCACCGTTGCTGAAGCGGATGTGTCGAAATGTGGGACAACTGAAAGGTATAACAGATGTAATTCCGGTAGACGCGTCCCCTATTCCAGAAGCCCTTATTCTCAGGGCCAGGAGGTCGCACGTGTTCATCAAGCGGACAAAACACCGACCCGCCGGCCTCTAGGGTGAAGAGTAATGACAAGGGAATTGCGTTTCTACTATTATGTGTTCTTTGGACAGGTAAGAGTCTCACCCCGCCAGTCCTCCGAGTAAATTAGTTATCGATTTTCGCTCCCATTAAGTACAGCTCCTCCGCGATGGAGCCATTGCAATGTGACAGCAAATAGAACCATGGTTCACTGCAGTCATACACAGGAAACGCTCCATATTGACATGATCTACACCCCGGGATAGATCTAGATGGCCTGAAAAAAAATTTGCTTTGATACCCCTGTTGGCTTTTAATTATATCACAACAGCCAGCTAATTCAGCCCTTTGCTCTGCAACTCCACCCGCTCAATGCGGATATACTGATGCGAAGCCTCCGGGCTTGAACCCGAGGACCTCAAGGCCAGGCCAGTGCCAGTCGAATGCCACGATTTTAATGCCTCGGTTGGCCGATTTCTGTCTTTTAAACGCTTTCTTTCTTCGATGACAATGGAGGGGTTTCTGGAGCACCTCATGCGTCCTCGAAGTGATGATGGAAGCGCATCTCGAGGGCAGCGAGCTATGGCGGTAACGGTCGTGCTCACTGTAATCTCGATCCTTATCGTGGCTATGCGCATGTATACCAGGATTGGACTGTTAAAGCTGAATGGCCGAGAGGATTGGAGCATCTTAGTTTCTCTGGTACGTACCTTGGACGGGGTATCGGCCACTATAGGTCACTCACACACAGCTCAATTACAGGTCTTCGCAATCACCTATCTCGGCCTAGTTATTTCTCGTAAGTAACCAGTCGCCGTTCGCCAATTCGCCCGTCAGAAGCTTTTTGATAACCATGACCAGAATACCACTTTGGTCCAGGAAGGCATTCCAACGAGATACCCGCCGGCGAATTGAAGGCACAGTTGAAGGTCAGGCTCCAAGACATAACACCTGCAAAAAACTCCGAAATCTGTTTGCGATACTCACAACTTGTTCTATATAGCGATTATGGGCCGTAATCTCGATGTATAACGCGAGCTTAGCATTTACGAAGGTCTCCATCCTCTTTCATTACCTGCGCATCTTTCCAAACTACTGGTTCCGCATCATCTGCTACATTGTCATGGGCATCGTTACTCTATATTCCACATGGGCTATTATCACCGGATTCGTCAACTGCGTACCTGTAGCCAAATTTTGGGATCGAGAAATACCCGGTTCATGTCTCTCCTTCGAGGCAATTTGGTTCTTCAATGCATCTATGAACATCGCGACCGACCTCATTCTCCTCGTCTTGCCGATGCCTCTCATTTCACAACTGCAACTCCCGAAGAAGCAAAAATTGGCCTCGTCACCGTCTTCGCGCTTGGTGGATTGTCAGTTTACTGGACCCTTGCCCTCAGGCAACTGCGTATGAAGCTAACATGCATCAGGTTGGTTATCACCAGTATCCCCCGCCTCTCCAGTCTGCGGACCGTTGCTAAAAGCAACGACATATCCTGTAAGATCCCTTCCCTTTCTACCTCTTATCTTTGTTTTCACTATCTAACGCCTCCTCGAAACAGGGAGCTATGTCGGCGCTGCCTACTGGACTGCAGCAGAGTGCAACGTCGCCATTAATCTGCGCCTGCCCTTCCCTTGCTGCGCCCCCTTGTCGGCCGCATATTTCCTAATTTCCTCTCAGAAAGCAGCTACAACAAATACACATGGAATAACCGGACCAGTACACGCACGCGGACACGGAACACAGCGACACGCTCGAACTTCTAAGGCGGGAGGGAGTTGCACTCCCAGGACCTGGAGCTCGGGCTCTTCACTATTGATATCGATGCGAAGAGGGCGGATGAGTCCACGGGTCCTCGACGGAGTGGTGAGATTGAGGTTCGTACGGAAGTGATTCAGGAGGTTGCGGCGTCTAATAGTGGTGCTGGACAAGGACATGGGAGACAGTCGAGTTAGAGAGGGTTTTTTGCAGATCATGAGGTCGCTGAATTATTCGAGCCATCCCACCACCTACTAGATCAGAAGTCAGGTTCTCACGGGCCGGGCACTTAAGATGCCCGTATGGGGTTTGCACGAACTTGGAACATAAGATCGAGGATCCATGATGGTCAAGCTCCAAACTTTGCTTTTCATGATACTTTAACGGGATGAACAGCGGAAAGGATGATTTTAAAGAGTTATGATGATGAGGGTATGTTAGGTTGTTGAACAAACATCAATCTATCCTTCCTATTTCCACTGCTAAACTCCACACTCTTACTTTTCCGAGAGATGAGAAAGATTAAAGTTATGAACCGGATACGACCCCCTATGAACGATCCTCGCTAATCCCGTTGAAAGAAGACGAAAAATCAAAGATAGGCTTCGAAAAATTTGCCCTAACCTTGACAAAATGAACTCTGTGTAATCCATCGACAGTGGAACATGGTATCTTGCGAGAAGAAATTTTGCGCCGGATGTACCTCTAAATAGGAAGGAAGGGTGAGCAATTTAGGTGAAGGGATGACTATTAGCTAGGCTGGAATGCCGTTGTCATTGGTTTGCGAGTTCTGCGAGCTCCCGCTCTTTTGCACGCAGCATTTCCCGCATTTCTTCGGCCTCCCGCTGGAGCTTCGCCCGACGATCCTCACGGTAATTGTCCAAGTCCGAAACACCCGGCAGTGTTTGTGAAGCTTGAGGGGCCTGAGGATGTTGGGATTTGGGGTGCTGCTGGTGGCCAAGAGCGAGGGATGGGTCCAAACGACCTTCGTTGCGTGCACCAGTATGATTGAGGATGGATGAAATCGAGCTAAGTCGAGCGGGTGGTGGTGGGTTGGCTGAGTTCACAATGGGCGGAAGCTGATTCGAACCAGCCTCCAATGAAGTGGGAACCGGAACAGAATCCGTACCAGGTCCAGTTTCGGCTAGTGTGCGCTTCTTCGGATTGCCTGAAGAATTCGGCGAAACCGATCGTCCGCTGTATTGGGAACCAGGTGAATGGCCTGGTTCAAGCAGTCTCGGGGGAGGTGGGTGATGTGGCAGGGTCACTGCCCCCGTATTAAAGCCAGTGAAATCGACCGGAGGGGGCGCAAAACCAAATGGCTGAGATACGGGAGAGATTCGGTCGATAGACTCCGAACTATAATATCGGTAATCAAGGGGTTGGGCCAGGGCTGCTGGGGACGATGCTTCTGGTGAAGCGGAGGAGCCGTGCGAAGAGTGGGTAGCAGCGGTCGGAGAATGCTCTCGCAAAGCTGGTACCACACGCTTTCGCCGCTTGATGATGGTCTTCTTCATTGTGGTGGGCCGATAGCAACCGTGGAGCTTATAGTACAAGCCTGCCACATGGTTAGTCAGGGAAAAAAAAAAACCAAGACAAAATGGAGAGACGTACCACAGGCGTTACAGATGGGGTGACCGTTCTCATCTCGTCGCCATAGTGGCGTCACTGTAGTTCCGCAGTTCTGGCACGAAACCAGCATGTTACCGTCCCCCTGTGGGCTGTTCCTCGCTTGCGCTTCAGGTTCTTGTGAAGGCGGAGCGGGTTCCGGGTTTGTTGTCCTGTTCAAAGCGTGCGCTGGAACGTTTCCTCGTGCGGTTGACTTGTACACACGATTGTTGTAAGCTGGACAGCCATCACAACCTTCCGCACCACCTGTACCGTTGCAGTTTCCTCCACCAGGGCAGGAACCCGCGAAGTTTCCGCAGCGTTCACCACCAACAGCTGGATCAGGCTGAGAGCCAGCAGAAACACTAGATGGAAGAGGCGCCTCTGGACTGGCTTGCATGCGGTTCCTTTTCGTTGGCCTTGCAACATTTCGCGCTTTGAGGTATAAGCCGCACGCATTGCAAATCATGGCTCCGGTAGGAGAACGCCGCCATAGTGGGGTGCTCTTCGTTCCGCAATTACTAGACGACGAGCAGAGTCAGATCGCCGCAGCGAGATTAGGAGACATGAACGGAGACGAACCTGCAAGAGTGTCCCAAGAACGAGGTGTCTTTCTGAGACTTTGGTGACGTTTTGTCGACGGGATAAAACCCGCTCCCCGACTCCGAAGATTGAGCCATGGGTCTCTCCACGTATGTTTCTACCTCATATTGACTCGGAGAAGACTTTGTATCTGAATTCAGCGTTCCGTCATTCATGTGGGGCCTATCTAGGGAATGTTCTCGGCCGGCTTGCGCAGATGAAATGAGCTGTTGCGCGGCATCTAGATCTTCGGCCGAGGGGTGTCGCGTAACCATGTCAGGATTTCGAGGAATGGATCGCAGCGTGTCGCCGTGCGAGATAGACGCTAACATTTCCACGGTTCACCCTTGTCAGGTTACCTGATTGTCACGACTCGAGTATTTCGTCGAAAAAGATCGAGGGAGGAAGGAGGAAGGGTCCCGGAAGGAAGAAATTCACTCGAGACCGACGGACGGAATAAGGAGATGGTTTGTCGTGCGAAGGGATGTTGTACCACAGTCGGGGAAAGCGTAAAGTCTTGTATGACGAAGTCAAAAGTCGGTCAAGATGACGGTGCAGGAGAAAAAGAAAAGAGAGACTAAGAGTGTCTGGCTAGATTGGCAAATCGATCGGTGCTGCAACTAGTGAGACTCCAAGCCAAAGGAGGCGGAGCGGAGAACGGAAATGAAGATCCTTGAGAATGGCTCCGAGAACCTTGAAAGGTTTGGGAGGACTCCAGAAGTGTCCTCCGCGGTCGAGGGTCGAAGCTGTCACGAGGGACACTGCGTAGGCTGAAGCGCAAAGGGTTGAGGTGGCGATATCAGGAAAACGAGATCTTCGAAGATAGCGGCGGTCTGGTAGAACCAATCAATATCAATGAGAATGAGGAAAAGGAAAAGGAGAATTTCTGGATCAGGGTCAAGACAAAAGTACGCGCAAAGTGAAGGATGAAATCAGAGAACAGAACCAGATGGACGGGTGGATTTGAAGGGCGAGGAGCGTAAGCCGGAGAGGGATCGGCGGCAGAGAAAGATCAGTCCGGAATGCAGACAGGAGAATCGGATCAGATATGATGCGGAAGATGACAGCAAGGAGAAGATATGATTTGATCCCGCAGCAGTTCTCAAGCCAACGAGATAGAGAGAAGGGTGAGGGTGATGACGGAGGAGGAAGAAGCTCGACTCTGACGATGCTCGAGGAATGGATGCGTACCTTGATGATGACAAGTGAGCAGCAATGATTCTTTGTCACGCAAGCTCAGCAGGACGTTTTCGCGGCGACTTGTCACTCTTCCGGACTCCGGCTGCGTGGACTTATCAAGTCGTTATCGATCTCCCAGGGGGATCTACGGCTAGCTGGGGTCTTCAAGCGTTGGGGACTCTCTTCCAGACCTCTTTCGCCCCCCTCTTTGCTTTTTCTTGGCTGCAGTCAAGAAGGTCGTTTTCCAGCCAGTTGAGAATGATAAGTTTCTTCGTCGAGGACACTGACCGTGCGTCTGGTGAGAGAACCCCTCCTTCGCGCAGAAAAGTGGTTCTGGTCTCGTTTCGTTCCGTCACTTCATGCCTTTGCCTTTTCGCATCAGCGATCGATTGCCTTTTCTCTCCCCAGATCGAATCATCTGGCTCCACCGCTGCCCGAATAGGTCTAGCTGCTGGGTCTGGACAGGTGCCGCCTGCCTAAAATAGCAGTGAGCGTATCCATCGCCGAATAAGCCTGATTGTCGCCGTCTTTATTGGATGAGATTCTGCCCCATCTCAAGGTCAGCTTTTTCTCGTCCGTCGCGATTGGACGAGCCAGCCAAGGAAACATTCGCTCGGATTCTGTGAGCCCAAACAAAAGTTCCACAGCCTTGACCAAGCCGGCTCGGAACCCTCGTTATCTCCCCCGATGGAGCTGACGAGCGCAGTTTGATCTATCGCCCTTTTTATTGGCCTTCTCCCGTCCCAGCAGTCTGACACTGAACCCTGAACACAGAGTTGGAAACACCGCCCAGGTAACAGAATTCATCCATGGCCAACGACTCAGATTCTGCCTCGTCTCCCTTGTCCCCCTTTCCACTCGGCGAAAAGGACCTCTGATCCACCCTTGCGCGGTGAAAGTTTTCGGGTCTGACAACTTGTAGCATGATTTGACGGGAAACAACAAAGCATGACAAGGAACATACGGCCACGAAAGATCACGATACCACTTCAATGATTCCTCGACTAGAGGAACTTGCTCAAAAATCCCCAGATCCCGCTGACTTGATTGGAGCAGAAGTAAGCCTCCGGAGCAGTATCATCATCTCCGCCAACACCGCGGTCCCGGATGAAATCTCGCACGAAGTGCATCAGCGTGGTGGATCCCACGATGAAGTAGATGGACTCCAGTTTCTCCATCTGGAGGGGACGCAGATGGGATTGAGCGTCATTGTCAACTTCGGAGTTCCCGCCTCCTTGGGGATTCGATCAGGATTCGATTCCCTTCCGCACAGCCCCTCTCTTTCAACCCAGGAGACACAAATCATTCTTGGTGTCTTCCACCGATTCCCACGGGATCAGATCATTCGCTCTGAGTTTTCCACAACAGTGCTGTTTAAGTTGATCGATTAGGATCAGATAATCGGCTGTTTTATTTGCAGATGATATCCCGTCGAGATGAGCGGATGTGAAGTGGTGTGGCCTTGAAGAGGAAACTTGTCACGGGCCAGGAGAATGGCTAACCTTGGAATGCACAAAGATGTTCCATATCGTACAAGGCCAGTACGCACGCCATTTACAAATCAAATAATCTCTCCAGTCAATCGGACAAACTGTCCAACATGGCAGAAAATCGAAGAACTAACAGAGCAATATAGCTCAGAATGACTCCCAGAGAGTAATGAAGTTCCACCGCCCTCAGGTAAAATACGTAAACAAGAATAGTGTATATCCATCCATCGTTCCTTCTCACCTGTGTCTTACTTCAATCGTTTCAAGATCGTCATCACGCTCGTCAAACATGGTTCATCGCACCCGAGAATTAGAAATTGTCAATTTTGTACTCGCATGTGAAAATCGATGCTTTAGCGGGGAATGATCGGCCATTCATCGATCGCGGAGTCGCGAAGGTCACGACTCGGAGACGTCGTGCATTGTAACCCAGCTCCTTCATCCGCGTTCCATGAGTATCCGACGGCCGTCTTTAGACTTGTTCAGCGCCCCAACCCTGGTCCGTTTCACGCATGTTCGATGGGGGCTCGATAGAAGGAACGAATTCCAGAGCAACATAGGCAAGGCCGAAGAAACCGACGATGGAACCAGCAATTATTCGCAGCACATGATCGTGCAAGAGGATGCATCCAATGAAGACATAGACTTCGGATACCGTCAGCGCGTACGGACCTCGCGGAGAAACGACGATCCAAAGAGACGCAACTTACAGACTCCACGACCAAGGAAGGAGAAGAGGAAAGACGCATAGCGGTAAACATAATCCGGCACATTGGGCAAGAATTCCAGCCCAGCCACGACTGCATCGAATTAGCTTTTGAGCGCAACTATATGCCGCCAAATGCACGGAGCGGAGATCCTTACTGAGGCCAAAGATGATAACGTATACGCCGAGGATGACGGACCCGAAGTGCGCGGGGAAAAATTGCGAGATACCGCCGAGGATCATGAGGACACCGACGGCAACATTGGCAAAGCGGCTAGACTCATCCAAACTCATTAGCGATCAACAGTTCACTTGATGCGAGATGGGGAAAGGCTGGCTGTGGCATACAAGATGTTAGAGAGGTCCATTTTACGGGATTTGGCGTCGAGCAACGGCGTGTCCGGCGCGAGCTTCAGAATTGGTGACTATGAAAGCGAGTCGGTCGAAACCGAGAGGAAATAAAGCCGGATGAGGGCGCTTGTTGCCTAGGTCAAGCTCGAAGAACCACCACGTAGCTTGCTGCGGTTGATGCCCGTCAGGGGAGCTCGGTAACAAGATTGTTGTGCGACGAAAGAGCCGTCGATTGCGGGAAGACCAGTCAAGTAGCCACTGACGGGGCGAAAAGAAGTCTATTATGAAACGAAAATCTGGAGCAAAACGCGAACTCGGAGGTTATTGCAGGGAAGTCAGGGAGGTGAAAGAGATACAAGCACAAGGCCTTGCGCAGTGAGGCGGAACAAGCGGGTCTGCCAAGACTCTCACACAGTGAATGACTCAGCTGCGCCCAGCCTCTTCCCCAAGCCACGCAAGACCATCTCGCAAGCCTTTGAACGAAGAACCACACATTGATTTAGCTCATACGAAATCCAGTTCGGCAGCCTAATTACTTCCGGTTGGCCGGACGCGTCGAATATATGTACTTTACGGCCGGACGAGTGTTGTCCGGTAACCATCCCAATGCCGATTTCCGTGCGTCCCGAAGCACATACTGATACCAGACGCAAATCTCGCCACAGTGGTGGATGTTGATCAACTGGGTAGATTCCTGCCCATTTCAAAGAGATCCCTCCAATGACCCGAAGTTTTCAGATCGCCACAAGAGCCCCGACTCTCTTCTCCAACCTCGCAGTTGAGAGGGCATTTGCCAATTTGCACATCTTGACCGAGTCCTGCCCTAAGTCCGAATAGATAGCATCCAGATCCGTCCCAAATCCCGCATCCTTCGCTGTCTGTAGGCTGCGAGAGTCAACAAATGGAGCAATAGAGGGCCAGACGCTTTGCACATTATTGAAGAAGAGCTCGACGCCTAGATCTCCAAGGCCTTTAACTTCCCGGACGAGCTGTCTCGCTTTCTGGCGGTCATAGCCGGCTTCTTTAATGAGGTTGTTGAGGTCACCGTCTGTAATCTAAAGTTAGTGGGGGATCTGAACAGCCAGGGGCGATATCAAATCGGAGTTATACGCACCATATTTCTCATTCACAAGATTCACTAACTCCCCCAGGTTCGTCGACCCCTGCTCCCTATACCGATTATATCCTCCGTCTTTGAGTACCATGGCTCTTTCCTCCCAGCTCGCATTGCCTAACTTCTTGATATCATGATATCCAACATCAATGAGTTTATGAACCGTCTGATCCGTAAGGCCATGCGATATAGGCTTAGATTTGAGCATCGCGTCAAACAGCATGGCAAAGATCGTATCAGGCGAGCCGGTCAGAGCTTTCTCTTCAATAGCCGTCCCCTCGAGCGGTGTGTGGCCGTACGTCTCAATAGTCTTCTGTAGCTTTTGTCCGCTTGGTGATTCTCGAGCTCGCTTCGGGCCTGAGTCCTCTTCCTCTTCGACCTCCTCCTCTCCCTCCTCCTCTTCCTCCCCTTCATCGTCACCCCCTTCCTCTCCCTCACCCTCCTCCCCTTCCCCGAATAACCCATCGTCGCCCTCCTCGCTCACATCCTCATCGAGATCCCCCTCGTCAAACTCCCCATCATCATCATCAAGGAAAGCCAGCTCGTCGTCCAGGTTGTCGTGGCTAAGTTTCTCCGCAGACCTAGGCGCCTTACTTGGCGGGACTAGCTCGACCTCGTCGGAACTAGTATCTGGTGCGACAAGTGTTTCATCGAGGCCTTTCTTGCGCTTTGATGTGGTGGGTGCATCGTCTGTCGATTGATCCTCTTCGACCTCGGGAGCTTTGTATGTCATCCTTGTGGGCGTGCGATTTATTGGGGATTGTGGATATGAAGTATCTTGATATTCAATCTTGTGGTAAATCTGGTTAAATCGTTTGGATATGAGGTACTATCTTGGGGTTTACTTAAGTGGTCTAGGGATCCCCGGAGTAGTGGTGACGCAATGGCGACGTCTACGGTATGCGGGGAGCATCCTTTCCAAATGTAATTACGGGGAAATCCAGGACGTCAATTGACGTTTTCAGAACCCGTAAATAATGTATCATGACCGAAGTATGGAGCGAGCTTTAACCTCTATCGAGCATGCCTAATAAGTACCGAGCATTCGACTTTACAGCTTCGCTCGGATTTTATTCTGCAGCGTCTCCTTCACCAACCGCACAGCTTCAGCTGCACAGCCGTAGGAAGCTTGATATCCAAACCCGCCGTGGCCATAGTTATGCACTACCGTTACCCCATCAATCTTCTCCGCCTCTATACGCGGTCCGCCCTCCCGCAGAGGCCGGAGCCCAACACCGTGTCTTATGATATCTAGCCCCTCGATACCTTGGCCCTCGCCTACCAGCTCCGGAAACATGGAAATGGCCCGTTTCATGATGCGGATGGCCAGGTTAGGATCTGGCAGTGGATCCCATTGATGCTTCTGATAGCAGCCACCCAAGATAGTTCCACCCCCGACTGCACGGGTCATCATATAGAATAGCTCATCTTCTCCATCATCAGTGCCAGAGATAGAAGCCATCCTGCCAGGATCATTCCGCACTAAGATAATCTGTCCGCGGCCTGGGTGAAGCTTGTCGTCATGGACGCCGCCCAGGTTCTTGGACGAAAGGCCGGTGCAGTTCACAACAACATCAGCGGCCTGGCCAGAATGATGAGCCTTGGCTGCTTCTGTGACGTGCTTGAAGACCGCCCGCTTGAAAACTGTACCGTTCTTCCGGCACTGACCTACTAGCCATGGCAGGTACACTGCGGTATTGATACAGACTGACTTGAATCTTTGGGCGTTGTCAATACCGGGGGTTAATTGGTCCTTTGGGAGGCGTGTAAACTGCTGACTTGTCAGCGGATGGCTTTCGGTTCCGGGAAACGGGATGAAGATAGCAAGAATCGACGCACATCAAGAACAACATCCTTGTACCATGGGTTCTCGTCAACAAGGGCAGAGAACCACTGGCCAGTTGCGGATTCCTGGTCTTTCTTACGATTATAGATGATGGTATCTGTTTGTAGGTAAGTAGAATTCTAGATAAACTAGCAACACGGATGATAACATACCTTGGAAGTGGATACCAGCTTCCGGATGCTTCTCTGTTAGCTCTTTCAATGGCCGCCATGTTTGTTCTTCCCATTTTGCATGGTTACTGCCAGGTTGGCCGGTTCTGGGCGCAGGTGTTAGCAGAGGAGGTGGAGCAATTACGAAGGGAGATGGAAGGTTCATGCATACGGAAGGTAATTTGCACCAGCCCATGGTGAACAGTATTCTATATCGTAGTCTCCCGGCATATGCTTGGCCACGACAGTAATGGAGTTCGAGGGATCTTGGGAGAGCAGGTAGGCCGTAGTGAGCCCAGAGACCCCAGCTCTATTTGGCGCCTATTAGCGTTGTAGAGATCCAAGCTGGGGAAACCCATCATACCCGAGAATCACAATGTTGTTCGTTGCCATTTTTACGCTCTACCTGGGTAATCTTCGACGGGTGGAACGCTCTCGAGTGAAATATGGTCGTGAGTCAGGAGTGAGAGGGGAAGATGAGGCCCAGAGCTGGGAAGCGTGTGGATACGACTCTCCAAAGCGAGAAATGGGACCGGAACCACCGCCAAGGACTAACTCTGAACAGTTGACGCCTCTCGGGCCCATCGTGAATTCTCATCATTATCAATCGGTCCGATAGCGATTGATTGCCGGATTTGGAGTGGGCAATGACGTGGGGCTGATCCAGAATCTGACCCATCCGCACATGCGCTCCGTTGACGAAGAGATAGCAGCGGAGAGTCGAGGGGTGTCAGATCAGAAGTATTCACGCTGAGAAAAGACCCTCTTCCACGAGGGTTCGCTTCAAGGTCGCTCGGCATCAGGCTCTTTACACCACGAACACCGAATGCGGGGTTCCCCGAATCAGTACAATACAGGACGTTAGGTATTCTCTTCAGCGTCGCCATTACCTTCCTCACCGCCTCGACGTGGGGGGCCAACAATCAATCAAATTTTGTATCGTGCTCCAAGGACGTGTCTGCGAGAGAAGACGAAGATCTCTTGCGACAGTTCTCTGCGCGTTAGCCCTGGCCCTGTCATCTTGGAGGAGGAAGCGCGACGCGCCAAGAATAGTATACCGCGTATTTCACCCAATCAGGAAAGTGTGTGTCTGCGCATACAGTAAATAACACGCAGTGTTACAGAATTGTTACATACAAAACGCGGAGGCAACAATTTGCAAGTTGGAGTTCAGAAGTCACTTCTGATTCATCGAGTCAGAAGTTAAAGTCAAAGAGAGCCTTGGGAAGTGTTTCTTCGGCTTGTGTCTTACGTCTAGTTACGTGCTATACTTCCTCTCTCCAGCGTCGTCTGTCTGCTCTGCCTGTCCCAGCTCGTTTTCGAGAAAGCCTTTTTTCGAGCTCCGGATTTCTTTTTCCTCCACTCCTCCGAATCCTCCCTTCACCTCCAGCTTCTCCCTCTCTCCCCGATTTTGAATCCTCTCCTTCCTTCACAATCTGGCTCGACGAGGCTCTCTTCTCTTCCCTCCTCAATGAGGGTCCTTCGTGGACAGGGATTTTCCAACCATGGCAGATGTCCCGAAGGTTGGCAGAATCGTGCCTATAATTGCCCCTCCCCATCATGACTTCGCCGACGGGAGCCTGATAAGCGACATCAAACACGAGAAGCAGCAGCCGGAAGAGCTCCCTCAGGACCCTCGGGCCCAGGAGTCCAGAAATACACGCAGCAAGTTAGACACGGAGTGCTTGGAGCTTCCTTGTCTTAGCCAGTTGGGGCTCTATGCTCTTCCCACAGAAGGTGACGGTAAAGTCCTCCCGCCTTTGAGTGCTCGAGCTTTAGCTGTCCATATTTCCTTTCTCGTTCATTTTATGTAGCATCTCTAATTGTTACCTTGTAGGTAACTGCCTGTATTACGCGCTGTCAGATCAATTGTATGGAGACTTCACCCATGCCGACCACATCCGAACGCAACTTGCCGACCACATTTCCGCCAACCGGGAATACTTCATGAGCTTCATAGCTGCCGCTGGTGGAGAACGTAGAGCTCCTAGGCGCGCGGCAGCTGAGGCCGCCAGAAACTCTTATTGCTCCTCCTCATCCGCTAGTCCTGCGCCTCCTCCATCCACGAAGGACAAAGAGCGAAACTTTGATTCTAGAGTAGCCGAGTCACGGAAAAACGGCGTGTGGGGTGGAGCGGAGGAAATACAAGCCTTTTGTCAGTCGTTCAAGAAGGATGTCAATGTTTATACAGTGTACGGCATCCAGAGTTTCCGCGATGTGCATGCTCCACGAGATGAGGAAAGGGAGACTCTCCATATTGCCTTTCATGTAAGGCCGCCTCCAACGTCATTTTCTTGGCTCTAACTCTTACTTCCCCAAGGATTTTCATCACTATTCCTCCGTTCGCCACTCCGATGGCCCCCACACAGGCTTGCCATGTATTCCCAAATTGGATAAAGCCATACAGGCCAGCAATGCCTCATCCGACGCTACTGTGCTCAATATGGCGTCTCCGTGGAAAATATCAGTTATCCAGGAAGGCCTTGGGGGCAAATATGACCGGGAAACCATTGTAGGTGTACTCGAACAATGTCGAGGCAACATAGACAATGCATTCATGAACCTCCTTGGCGACGATACCAATACGCCACCAATTGAAGCCACTGCGTCCCGAGCAATCATGAAATCACGGTTTCAGCCTTCCTCGCGCTCCTCGTCTCCCTTCAGCACTGGCAGTAAGCGCTCAGCGGATGATAGTGACGAGGACGAGAATCCTCGTCCGGCCTCGCGGCGAGTCCGAGCACGAGAACAGAAGCGGCGTATCCTTCCAGACGTCACTGTTGGAATAGCCTTCAGAGACGAACAAAACGACTTGGTCTCTCTTCGCCTTCGGGTGAGTCCCGACAAGGGTGCTCCTCAAGCTCCCGCAGAAAAAGGGAAAGGACAGGCAGACTCCACCCCATCCGAGGCCCAAGGAGACAGCTCCGTTCTTCCAAGAAAAGGCAGAAGATTAAAGTCTAGAAGCAAGCAAACTGGAACCCCTTGTGAGACCTCAAGTCAACAAAGCGAATCCAACACCACCGAGCGGAAACCACGCCGAAGCCAGCGCCTTAGCCGGAGCCGCAACGGCTCACAAGCCCTCTAACATTTAACCCACATACCGACTTTTTCCTACCACAACCCAACCCCCCTCTATCTTCGATTGACACTCAGTTCCATGATCTTTTCGCACGCCATACCACACTCCCGCCCCAACCTCTCAAATGCATTGCAAGCGCGTTGGTGGCTCTCTTCTTCCTGGTTGCTTTATTCTAGTGCGTATTGTGTCAGTGACTTAGCGGCCGTTCTGAAATTTCTCCGATATCCGACAGCATTTGGAGCCTTCCTTGTGTGACCCTGTCAGCAAATGAATTTCTATCCCTTCTCGCCTTGCACGAGCATACCTTTACAACATCATACATCATGAGGCGTTAGTGATGGCATCGCAAAGGCTCGCATTTTCACATTTTGCCCCCCATTTTGAGCTTGCATTTGGCGGCCGGCGGCCTCGGTGATTACGCATGGGGTGGCTTCGCATTCATCTCGTTTTTTACCCCCTTCATGACTTATACGCGCGGCGGTACCGGCGTTTGCTTGGCCGAGTTCGAATTTTGCTTTAGGAATCTAGGAGTTACTTTGGCGTTTAGTTTGGTTTGGGCATCAATGTCCGCCTTGGCGGAAATGGCGGCTTCTTAGAATCCAAAGGACCTCGCGTTTTTCTCTCCTCGTTCATAGTCGCGAAATGCAGCTGGACTGTTTCGCTCCAGGGTGACTCTCCCATCAATATCACGTCAGAGTAAGGAACTGCGTTTGCTTCGGGGAGGCAGACTATCGTCGAGGGCAGTGAGCGTAGGATTTAGGGGAAACGATCAGTCTTAGGCCCGTGACATGCTGTTTCTTTGTATTCTTCCACAGGCCGCTGCCCCCAGGTGCATCAAGTCGTCAACCTTCATCCGATGCAGCCGCAGTCCAGATACCCACGCACGTGTCTCCGCAACGAGCGATTGATCCTGGCGCAACCTTGGCAACGAAGAAGGATAGTGAGGCTGCGGCCCGGCTTTTGCTCCAAACAAGGGTAGCACCATGTATGAAATCACGTCTTCCCTTGTTGCAATGAGGCTTCGACGGATAGTGCAGTGCTTAGCCGCCGGAATTCCAAACTCGCTTGGGAATCATTGTTTGGTACTAGTATGCCTAAGCATTTTGATATCCAAAGCATCCAAAGTTATTGAAGCAAAGCAAGGGTGGATGGGTGGGTGCGCCGTGTGCGATGGATGGATGAGAAACTAAACTACCTAGGTACCTCCAGGGCTACTCTTACTAGGTAGGTACTAACTAGGTAATCCACAGTTGTTTCCCATTTTGTGTGTCCGGTTCAAAGACCTCGAGAGGCAGGAAATATGTACGGCGGTCCCATCTCGTCAGTTACTATCTGTGGTCTACGAGAGGTGGGCACAGTGTGCACGTGCACGAGGAGAAGATGGTATTGATCCGGTCGGGAGGCAGATTCTCCCACTTTATTAAACCGGGACGTGATTCAGTATACATGTCCAGACCAATACTTCAAGCCCAGAGGTCTGTTTGCAGATTGCCAGCCCGTAGGAAGACTTCCCCCAAATATCAAAACAATCAATTAAATGAAATTATTCCATTTCCATAACTATGCAAGGTCAAGGGGGTTTCTATGCAGCCAGAGTCTGGATAGCAAGCTGGATAGCCTGAGGGTTAGCGCCAACAACATCCTTGACCTTCTCGCCGTCCTTGAAGAAGATGAATGTGGGCATGGCACGGATGCCGAGCTCTTCAGCAACGTCGGTGAGCTCGTCGACATCGATCTGGTAGAACTCGATATTACTGTATTCCTGGGCGAATGCGTTGATCTGGGGGGCGATGGCCTTGCAAGGGCCGCACCAGTCGGCGTAGCAGTCCAGGACGATGGGATTCTTGGAGTTTTTGATCTTCTCGAGGTATTCCTCCTTGCTATAGTGGACAAATCGAGGTTAGTTACTGCAGGCATTGGAACTCGGTGAGAGAGACATACGACTTGATAGGCTTAACGAATTCGCCGGCACCCATTTTGGCTGATGTCGATGTGAATTGAGGAATGGGAGTAGTTGAGAAAGCGCGTTGATGGACGGGCGCAAATGGCTTGCTCGCGGGAAGACGGGGGAGTGCTGAGGGGCGCGAAAGAGTCGATGCGAGAGTAAACGCTCTAGTCAAACGTCTAGCTGAGATTGACGAGAAGGAAGAAGAAAGACGGGTGAAGGCCACGGTTGAGGATGGTTGAAGACTATATGTATGGAAAGAGACAATCAGCTCAGAATGAAGGGCGCTGCACAAGAGAGGGGCAGAGCATCGGTTATAAAGTGGGCGAAATTATTCCCGGAAGATGACGTTACGGCTCCTCCTCGAGCCACGGTTTGGGTGACTAATCGATATTCTGGAGGTTCTGCTTGTAGACAAGGGCAAGGAACGTGGTGGGAATTGGTAGAGGTTTCTATCAAATTGCTTACCAACGCGGGCTGAGAGCACGGAGCATCTTAGAATGATTTGTCAAGCCTAGTGAAGCCATCTTCCGTATCTTTACAAAAGCTGTGGCCAATGTGTTATCTGTGGGTGGCTCCTGGGATGCACGAAGAAACGTGTGTGACAGGTGTAAAGAAAGGGAGCTTAAAGCGGCGGCACGCAAAATGACGTGATTTAGTGCTTATAAAATAGAAGCGGTCTGGATGGGACTTTTCTGCCTCAGGCAGGAATATCCGTCAACGACATCTTAACCAATTTGGGTCAACATAGTCCCAGAAGACAGGGTTTGTGTCACAATGGTTCAACAGACTCAGTCATCAGGTCCAAAAGCATAGGTGGTGAGATTCGCATCAAGCAACCACCCGACACAGGGCGTCCTTCTCTCTACATACATCACCTTATCATACATTGCGAAATTTAGCAGTCAATGACACGGAAAGCGAGCAGGAAATTGCATTCAAGGGTACCGCAAAACCACGCTCATCCAGGCAAAGGTATGTTTTAGATTACATGACTATAGCTTGCATGACACTGGTCATAGCAAGAGGGCAACATGCTGCAAAGTCTATCAAAATCTCCGCACAGAAATAGCAAATTGGGCAGGAAACCAAGGGATCCATTGACACAACTCGTTCAAATCTCGCCGACAGGGGGTATCAACAATCTCAGAAATAACACCGGAAGCACCAGCAAATGCTTTCGATGCAATAGGGCCGTAAACAGGTCGACTTTGCATGGCATGACAAGTTCAGGGTATAGACGCGTAAACACATGGGAACAAAGGGAAGACAAAGAAAATGTTATAAGGAGTGGCTAGGAGTATAAACTCCAAAAACGCGGCATACAAGGTTGGGGGTAGGGATAGGGGGGTTGGCGAGACTTTCATGAGTGGGAGCGCAGGAGTATCATCACTGGGGCGCCTGGGTATGGTTGGTAGTGTCATGGGCCGTCGAGAAGAGGATCTCGGTGGAATGTCCTTCAATTGGGCTGAACTGCTCTTCTGCTGAGATCGGGGACAGAGATCGAACGTTGTTGAGAAGGCCCTCAGTCGACTTCGGCCGGACCGGGGGGGTCACAAGTACGGGCCGTTTTGCAATGTCTTCGTGCCAAGTTTCCTCCACCTGCACTGGCTGATGAGGGGAAGCCACGTCCTTGTCCGTAGCATTCGAACTCTCCCCCTTTGTTTCACCGGGGAACGGCCCAAAAGCGACATACTGCGTGTCAGCAGAATCATCATCGGATTTGCTCGACTTCTCGACCCCTTCGTCTGTCTTCATACGCGAAGAGTTCAGGCTTTGTCGGGCCGAATTAACGGGCTTTTGGGAGATGCGACGCAGAAATTGACCCGACATCCATGAGCCCTCCGAGTCGATTGATGCCAATGATTGTGATAAAGGTACATTGTCGGGGTCATCCTCCAGACTTCCCCCCGCCAAAGAGTGGTGTCGGTTTTTCGGGCCGTCGGTTCCAGCGCCGGGTATAGGGTAATATGATCCTGATTGCAGGTCGGGCACGCGGTCGCCGGCCACCGGCTCGTCGTCAGGTATATCTGGAGACTGAATTCGCGAGTCGGGTGGCGAAAGAGGCTCATCACCGAAATGTTCGGTGAATTTGGATTGAGAACGCTTGAATGAGCTTGGCCCAAGTAATACCTTCGGGGGGGTGTAAGGAGCCGCGGGTTGTGGTTGTGTGTTGACCTTGAAGAACGATTCGTTCGAAACGTTGTTCAATGGAGGAGGGCTGCGGTCTGGGAAGCGTTCTCGATAGCTGCGCTTCAGGCGGGAGCTACCCCGACGGAAAATAGAAGTGATGGTGCTAACACGTCTGCCGCTAACGTCGGACAATCGGCGCTCGGAATCCACACCTCTCGACAGATCGGAGGCGGACTCTCGCGCCATTCTATAGAATTGAGAAGAGGCTTGGCTGCTAAGTCCATGCCTGGACGGTGAAAGTGAAGCTGACAGTGTGCTTTGAGACATCGCCATGTCTTGGGAGGGGCCGAAACTGAGACGCTGGCCAGCCTTTTGCTCGCGAATAGAGCTGTCATCGATATTACCAACAACATGGACGCTCTCCGGAGATTCACGGCAGTCGGCCTCACCATCTCTTGATCCACCCCGCAGCCAAGATCCTTGAGGCTCGTCAGCCAAGAACGCCTCCTCGGTTTCTTGAGACGTAGCATGGGGTTCAGGTTGGCTTTCAGGGCGATTTTCAGGGCGGGCGTCGTTTCGTTGGTCCTCCGAGGGGTTCTTGGTCCCAACCCGTGGAGCCTTGGGGGAGGTATTAGTTGTGCCAGATTTTGGCTGTTTGTGAGCGGTACGTTGTAGCTTGCGAAGAAGCTTTTCATGGTCTTCAATCTCTTTTCTTCCGCGCCGTCGTCGATCCCGCTCCATCAACTCTCTCAGTGCGCCCGCATCGAGATCGTCGGCCAGCTCATCTATCCGCTTCTTAGAACGCAGGTTTTCCTCGGAAAGCTCCAGAGTAGGCGAGGTTGTTCGCCGATCAGCCGGCTCAGGCGTCCTTTGATTGTTCCTAGAGGATGTGGTTCGAGGCGAAGCTTCCACATACCGAATGACAGGCCGCGGAGTCCAAGCTGCAAAGCCATTGACTTTGAATGTATAGGCCTCTGCGAAATCGGAGACCGACGAGTGGGCAGACTCTTGAATTGACAGGCTGATATTAGAACGGTGTCTGTCGAAGTGTCGGCTCAAAGCACTGTGAGTTCGTCGACTGTCGATCTGCATAGGATCCCCGGGTAAAGGGGTAGTAGCGCGACGAGGGATGTCAATGGGAGTCGATGCCATCAAACGAATCTCACGCTCGCGAGCAATTTCGTAAGCTTTTCGTTTGCTCAGCCTCTTCTTCAGCACAGCGGGGCTCTCGTTGCGCTTCGGTGTCTGGAGGGATGGTTTTCGGGAGAGAGTCTGGGAGCCAAGGTTCGGGGCCGTATAGGAATGCGAGACGGCTTTCACAGGCCGGTTCAGCTCAGTCTGTGAGGCGGAGGATGGTGGGTAGTTGGTCGGATAATCGTCGACGGGCTGCGAATGGCGGTTCTTTCGGCGTTTGGACTGTTTTCGGGATGGTTTTCTACCAAGCTTTCCCTCGTCAAGGCTGTGACGACCATCGTGCGATAGAACGACATCCCCGCGAGGATCTGTATCCAGCTGCATGGTATGTCGCTTTCCCCTACGACCAAACGGCCATATCGCCATGTTGTCAAGTTTGCGTCCGGCCAAGGACAGAAGCACGTAGGCTATTACCGGATAATCGAGCCTGAGGCGATGGTAGTAGGCATGTCAAATAAGCACAAGCACGCGACCAAGACGTAGACGAGCGTTTGAGGCCAGACAGCCGAGGGTAAGCGCTGAGAGGTAGGCACGAGGATTCTAAAGAGATCACACTTCTCACGAGAAATAGGCCGGGACTCGCAAATTCGCGAAAGGGAGGAAGGATACCAGAAAGTGTGGCTCAGTGCGAAACACAGGATTGGGAAGGGGGACTCGTCAATGGAGGGGAACGTTATCGGGGTCAGCCTGGTCAGCGTGAGCTGGTCGTCGTCGTCGTGCAAAGTCAAACAATCGAGAAGATGACTAGTACGTCAACGTCAGTGGCAGTGAGATCCGACAACCATTTGGGTGGCAAAGGTTCCCACGGCTACGAGCCTCGCACGCATAGCCAAACAAACAGAGGTCAAGAGGGGGAAGAAAGCAAACTGGGAATGACACAAATCGAAGAAGAAAGGGAGGAAGGGAGGAAATGAAAATGGAAGGGTGTGATGGGTGTGATGGGCGTGAGGGAAACGAGCCCAAAAGGAAGTGAGACCCAGCAGTGATGTCCGAGGGATGGCGGAGCTTAGCGAGTGGCCTCCTCAGTTGACTCGGCAGGGAACGATTTTCTTATTTTGGCTTGTTATTATTGTTCCCAGCAGACTGTCCAAAGTTTCGACGCTAGCCAGAAGGGTTCCAAGGACCCGTGGACGCTCGACTTCTGGGCCTCAAGAAGACTCCCTTTGGATCCTCAGATGGAGCCGTCTTGGGAGGAGTGACTGTGGTACACCATTGACAGCGGGCCGGCGGAGGACCGTTGTTTAATTACAGGTCAGTCCCACAATGTTCACACTGACCCAAGCTGCATCCACCTGGTGTCTGAAAATATTTGCGATTCCCAAGTCTCTCTGTCTGACTTGGTTACCCCTGGCGGCCATGTGTCTCAAGTGGGATCGGGTGGGAAGTTTCTTGAGAGGCACGCGCAGAATTGACTCTTCATCTCGACGCCTTGATCACGGATCGTCTCCAGCTGCGGGATCTCATCTCATCTTCACCATGGACGATGATCCCGAAAATTTTTGTCATTCAGTGGAGGAACTCCAGATGAAGCCCAATCGAAGGGCATTTTTGGTACCTGCCTTCGACGCCGTCTGGCCACTGATGTCGATGATTCCCCCTGCCGGACTCCACAAACTCGCTCCATACTTAGAAACGGTCCATTCAGTTTCGTCCATCCTTCGACAGGAGCAGTAATACGAATACAGGAGGGCGATTAAATACAATAGCACGCGCTGATATCGCCAGCAGGTTGGCCGATGGGATTTGCAAAAGGGACGCGCCTGATTCGCTCCATCCCCAGCATTCTGTATCACATGGCACAGTCAACTGCCCAGCGCACTGTCTTCTTTTGCCTTTTGGGGGGTGCACTTCAAGAGTTGAAGAGGCCATCGTCTGAAACTCTTTTTCAGGAGAGAGAGTCCGAGCGGAGTTGGGCGTTGCTCGCTTGTATTGGGAGATGGAGACAGGAAACGACAAAAATTGCGCGAAGGACTCGGTGGATGTCAGCATTGAAAAGCACAGCATAAACTTCCCACTCTTCCACAACTTTCGGGGATAACTCCCACCATTCATCCAGGCGGGATTGAAACCCTTGGGCTGATAATAGTCAAGTTATTTGAGATGATGCAAAAGAGATTCTCAAGCGGTATTTGGGTTACTCGTAACAGGCGTTGGTTGCCCTCTTGCTGCTTGCATCTATATATTATTGAGCGCCGCTAGGGTTCTGCATGTGGCGCGATATAACCCCACAAGCCCAGTGCGAAAAGCAAATTTTCGCGGCGGCGGGGAACCTGTCTTCTTCGAGACAAATCACCTCTCATCATTTTTCATGATGCATCCATTGGTGGGCGATGTTCGGGTTTCCAAGAGGGCTGCATCGAGAGACCTTGATTACTGCACATGGATGCGGTGGCACTGGTTGGTGACGAGCGGATAATACAGGTCAGATGTGTTCAGGGCGCCGAGAGATATTCGTCGCGAATCGAGTTGCGTGTTAATTTCTCGACAGTTCCCTCATACTATGTAGTCGACGGGTATGACTTGGCGGTTGTTGAGCGAGAAATCAGGGTCTACGGGGACTTACCGCAAAAATGGATGGGACGTGATAGGATAGTTTGACTTGCGCAAACTCCGGGGGCCTTTGATGGTGTGGAGTGGCAGCAAGGGTCGGTCCGGATGCTCTTTGTTTGGTGCAAGCATGCAGAAGCCTTGGGGTTGGGGTTGTGCTTGTAGGGCACCACGTCGAGTTGCGCTGGCAAGGGTCCTTTGTGACTGGATGGGAACCATTAGGCTCCGCATCCTGCAGAGTCCTCAATTATTACATGCGGGCCGTTCCTAGGAACCCGTTGGATTCTTCTTCGTGCGAGAGTGACATTTTAAGTCGCAAACCGCGGTGAAATGATATCTTTCTACAGGACTCGAATGACGAGATTCCTTGCCCAGATCCTTTCAAAACGAATCGCACAAGTCATCATCGGCGTTCAAACTGTCTACCACGCTGCGTTGGCCAACGCCGATATGGAGGTAAAGTCGCAAGTGTTCCTCTACTGTTGTTTAACGCAACATGCGGACAGATGCCCTATGGAAGCTGCACCACGTGAACAAATATGGAGAGGAACTGGACATGATAATGATCAATTGGAACAAATGCCGCACCCAGAACAACTGTAAATTCTGACGAAAAAAAGGGTATCGGTCGATAAGAATGGGAAACCTGCCCAATGGTAGACAGACACTTCGGAAACGGACTTGCAGCGAGAATCATTCATCCCGACCCGGACGTTCACACGTGGCAGCGATTGGTCCGGATTGTACAGAGTTCATGGCAATAGTTTAACGCCACGAAGGTGAAAGGAATGCGGTCGATGTGTTTTGTCCTCCTCGAACTATTGGACCGAAGAGCGTTTCCGGAGTCTGTTCGGCTCTCGCTCAAGTACTCGATATCGCCGGCTCAGTCGGCGACTTAGAAGGCCCTTTATGGACCAAGAACTGAGGCTCTCGATTCGGTTTTCTGTTGCACAATCGCCGAACGACTCTCGTCGGTTATGGTGGTGGGATTGGATATAGAACTCGGATTGTTCCGATCGCAGCGTGGTTATCAATGGTTCTGCACCCATCGTCTGAAATGGAATGATATACACTTCACTCAACCAACGCAAGGAGTCTTATTGTCCAGATGCAGCAGGTTTGGAGACGGAAGTTGTCGGAGTCTGAGGATTTCCTAAATCTCTTCCGAATTATTGTCAGGATTTGTTAGAACTTGTCGATGTTAACTTCATCAGTGTTGCTGGACCGAAGCCTGCGCAGCGAAGCCGAGCGGGGTTTCGAGATCATGAGCCTTGCGTGTTCGTGTGCCTGGGAAGGACCAAGAGACGTCTTGCGCTCGGTCAGTAAACCTGTCCCTTGGATACGGTTTTACTTCCTGCTGGTGGGCTTTAAGGGAATTCCTGCTCTCCTAGCCTGATGACTCCGAGAAGAGTCCCAGGAAACTGAGTCCAGTGAAGACACCAACTGCTGTTCTTTCCCTCCGCCCACCACGAAGCAGGGGAATGGCCTCTTGATTGGATAGCTGACCAGATCACGTGCAATCAATGGGCAGCGTCAGAAAAGAAAAAGGCCCAGGGACTGAGCTGTGATGCTCGATGATTGGCTGCCTTTGTGCATGGGTACCGATGTCGGATGCAGTGACAACTTGAACGTTTGCTCTGAGGGATCAAAAAAAAGCGACCACATTGGAAGTTCTGCTGCTGACGGGATTACTTAACGAACTCCTGAACTAAGTATCTCCCAGGTTGGTGGAGACGGACCAATAACCCAGTTCTCTGCATCTTTGATTCGCCGATGGTTTGCGTGCTCCCACATTTGGTCGTGCGACGCTCTGCAGCACGGTCTTACCTATCATACTTCCGAGCATCCTGCTCCAGTGGAAGTATGGATAGGTCAAGTATATAATTGCGGTTTATATGGTCGATATTTCAAACGCGTCGTGTATCTTACTGCTTACTATCTCGTTCCCCCAGCGATGGCTTTGTTGATGCCTGTAGTGCAGCGACAAAGCTGTTCAGAACCTCTCCGTGTTGTGAATTTCAGGTCCCTCGACCAACGTCTTCGCAGTGATTTCACATTCCTTCCGGCGAATCTCTGGCTGAATTTCTCCTCAACCTGTTCCCATGCAAGCTTTCTGCCTGCTAATTCCCGGAAAAGCTCGTCTTCGGCATCACAAAACGGCCGGGATCAACGGCGAAAGGAACGATTGGGATAGTTCTGCTCGAGCCCTTGCGCTTGTCCGAGGACCTCCACGGGCAGCAACTTGAGTGTATTTCCAGACGGCACACGCGGGGTTCTTTCGATTGCGACACTTCGATCGGGAGGCATGCCGTGTGCTACACATTGTAGACTCGGTCGCAGACTGGGCACCTCCGAATCCAGAGGGATGCGGCCGTGATTCTTCTACCGATGGGCTAGAAACGGCAAGGGTGTTCGTTCCCAACGTGTCTAACAAGCCACCCTTGCTTCCATCGGTGAAATGCTTCGTGGGACCACTACCATACCGGTCGACATTATCGGTACCACCGACGCAACTTCCGCAGGACCGTGAGCTTGTTCCATGAACATCGGAAGCTATACCGCCTGTTTGTTCGTGGCATGGCCCGGGGCGTCCGAAGGCTCACAAATGTCAGCATTAGGGGCCCATAATGTATCTGGAATGGGGAAGTCGTCGGCTTCACGGTTGCGCCGCAGGATTTTACGATTTATCTGCACGAAGCTCAATAAATGCCCCTGTAGCTAGGACTGATCAGCGTTCATTTGATCACTACTCTGCTGCTTTCTGTCCAGAAAATTTCGCTACGATTTCCATCAGCCGGTTCGCGATATCAACTGCGAACCCATCGTTGTTTATGTCTCGCTCATCCGATACCACTCGGACCTGGCTGTCTTTCAACCCAGATAGTAGGGTATCTGCGAGGGCCGCATCAGCGTCACGATCTGCAAACACTGATCCTTCCGTCGCTATACTGCTGACCCCTCCTACAGGAAGCCATACTTCGACCATGCTAGGGTCCCGGGCCAGCCGCACCACCTTGTCGACGATGAAGTCTCCAACTTGCCGACACTCTACTGCTGAAGTACGCATAAGGGTCACGCTCGGATTGTGAACGAACAGTTTGCGTTCGCGGTACCGCGGCGGTACCATGTTCATGGGCCCAAAATTGACCATGTCCGTGGCCCCGACGGAGATGATATTGGGGATCCCACGTTGCAAACCCGTCTCCAAGCGGGTTGGGGCGCAACTCATCTCTCCACCGGCAACAAGATCGCAGATCTCAGTGGTGGTAATGTCTAGGACGGCATCTAGGTGGCCCTCTTCCACCAGGCGCTCCATGGCCTTCCCTCCGTGGCCCGTGGCGTGGAAGACGTAGACCTCCACGGAATAGTTGTCCTCGAGGTGGCGCCGTACGCGGTCCACACACGGTGTTGTCACACCGAACATGGTAATTCCGACACGAGTTTTCTTACTCTTTACCTGCCTGTTTTCCTGCTGGTCACTTTCATCTTGTTTACGGAGCCGTTCCTGGTCAAGGCGGCGTTGGTATGCCATCGCCATGCCGAAGATTGCACCAGCTGCGTTTCCCATGACATCCTGGAGGAGGCGGTTGGACCCTGCGATATCCACGACCGAGTACATGAGGGTGATATCGCATTCACCCACAACGGGCCCGGTGTTCCCTGATGCAACAGTACTAACAATAAACTTGGGGAGGCCAATTGGCGCAGCGTTTCTCATCACGGTAGAGATCAAACTAGTCCCTCCACTGCCTCCTGTGCCGATTATGCCATGGACTGGTGTCGTTTTAAGCATCTCGGCAACACACTGGGTGACGCAGCCGGCGAGGTACTCGATGGCTTGGCCGCGTGGTAATGTCCATGGTGAGCGCGGCTGGTCTTTGCCGGCGGCGAACTTGGTTATGAGATCGGTGTGGCTGATTGTGATAGCGTCGTCTTTGGTTTCCCGACAGCCGCAGTCGATTAGGGTGATTTGGATGGGTGTTGAGAAGTGAGTGGAGTTCTGCTGGAGCTGGCCGTACAGATACCGCACTTCCTCGCGCTTGGTGTCGAGGGTTCCTAGGAGCAGGATGTGTGGCATCACTAACGACTCGGATCACGATTTATTTGCGTTGATATGTGGGTATATGCCAGGCTTGGATCAGCTGCTGCGACTTGACGAGTATTTACTATTTCGGCCATGTTGCGGGGTAGGTATCGTGATGCACGATGATTTCATACTCGGAGAACACACTTTGTCTTTCCCCCTCACTTCTCTTCCACACTTCAGTTGAACTCAACCACCTTCTTACCCTCAGTATGGCACCGCCCACCTCTCGCATCGAGATTCTCAACCGCCTCCGCAGTCAAATCAACAATGGAAAACCTATCGTCGGAGCCGGAGCCGGTCCGTAAATTCAGTCCCTCTTCACTCACAGTAAATAATGGACACAACTAACCGGTCCATCCTAGGGATCGGCCTCTCCGCCAAATCCGTCGAAGCCGGTGGCGCCGACCTAATAATCATCTACAACAGCGGCCGCTTCCGCATGGGCGGACACGGCAGTCTCGCAGGTCTAATGCCCTACAGCAACGCCAACCAAGTTGTCGTCGAAATGGCCTCCGAGGTGATTCCCATTGTGCGCGACACCCCCGTCATCGCGGGTGTGTGCGGCACAGATCCATTCAAGGACATGCCGCGGTTCCTTGTGCAGCTGCGGGATTTGGGGTTCGCGGGGGTGCAGAATTTCCCGACCGTGGGGCTAATTGATGGGCAGTTTCGCGCGAATCTGGAAGAGACGGGGATGGGGTATGACAAGGAGGTGGAGATGGTGCGGTGTGCCGTTAAGATGGGGCTTTTAACAACGCCATATGTGTTTAATGTCAAGGAGGCGGAGGAGATGGCGAGAGCGGGTGCGGATGTCCTGGTGGCGCATATGGGTCTGACGACGTCTGGGTTGATTGGGGCAAAGACGGGGAAGACGTTGGAGGAGTGTGTTGATGAGATTTCGGCGATCCGGGATGCAGCTGTGAGGATTAAGGAGGATGTGATTCTGTTGTGTCATGGGGGCCCGATTGCGGCGCCGGAGGATGCAAGGTTTGTGCTGGAGAGGGTGTGCGGGCTGCACGGGTTCTTTGGGGCGAGTTCAATGGAGAGACTTCCAGTTGAGGTCGCTATTAAGGAGACGACAGCGGAGTTTAAGAAAATTGGGGTAAGAAGTGCATAGGAGCTGAGGAGATTGGTATAGTTTTACACTTTACGTAATTGCAGTCATGTTGCTGAGAGGCATGCCAGACCTTCGAGCTTGAAGTACATGAAGCCATGGATGTCTCCAGATCCTCTCCGCAATATTCGTGAGCTGTTGTTGGGAAATCACGAGATCTTGTTCTCCAGACAGATGTTGATGACCAAGCACTTTTTTGAATGCAAGATCCAATTGTGTCTTGGTCCTGGCTGTGCCAACTTCCAGAGCTTCTCCGGTGATCCGCAGGACGTTGTTTTCGTGGGATAATTTGATGGTTTGTGTTATCTGAGTGGAGAGAGACCGTGAAGGCTTTGTGGACATGACCTGCTCTTAGGGGAGAAGTTGCTACCATAGGACACGTTCAACTGAAGTCTATTGTTACCATAATACGTATAGGTAATCCCCAAGATTTAAGCTAACTACATGCACCAAGTACCAAATTCCATGCTAACTTAGATAGTCTAACTTCAAGGGCAAGAGTTAATTACATAGCATTAAAGCATAAGAAATAAAGCTAGAGCCTGCTTCTTCTAACCAACTTCTAATCCTAATAGTTACTGAACCCCAGCGTTCTACTTCCTCAAACATGTTCATGCTTTGAAGCTTAGAGGAATAAACCTGAAAAACATCCTTGCCGCAATGCCATGTCCACGAAATTGCATGATTTTCGCGATTAAGGTTCGGCTTTTCGCGTTGTAGGAAATTCGACAGAATTTGCTTGATCGTGACCTTTCATCGCCTAGGTTAGTAATTGCGCACTTGAAACAGGCGAGAAAACAAGCTACTGATTCCGGGTGTGGTCATCGTCGAGCGTTCTTCGACGGAATAGCAATGTCTGTTGTATGTCAGATCTGCCCTTTAATGTTTGTAGATCCCGGGGCTGCGCATGTGAGCCTCAAAGCTGAATTTCGAATCTAGCAATCATCTCATCGAAGTCGATGGAGACGATCCGGCGCGTTGGTTCTACGCGATGACTCTCCATTCCCTGCAGTCGCTCGGGTGTAAAGGGCGGCATTCTCGTCATGTAGATCGGTTACGTCCTGTACGGTAGGTTTTATGCGCTTTGAGTGTACAGTGGGCGTGAGGCATAATGAGGTTAGGGAGGATTTCCGTGCGCTCCCTGCCCAGGACTGCGTCTCCCCCGTCCCGGATTTTATTTCTGAGGACCAGAACATGGATAGACGACCCCAAAACTCTTTGTAGCACGCATTACTGACTTTAGTCCCCCAGGAGAAGGCATATCTGAGCAGTTCAACACAGTAACCTCCCGAGCAACGAGGCAGGAGCGTTTGTCCCTCCTTTTACACTGTTTCTGTTAGTAATGTACCAGAAACTGCATATGCGGCATGCAACCTTGGAACTCACATCACCCGCACTTTTGAACAGGAGTCAAATACCATGAGACATAATGATTGTCAACTATGTATCAGTGAAACCCGGTTCCACCAAAGGCAGAGTATACCCGTGTGATAGGGAGTAGTAGATGCCGCAACTGCACTTCCTTGGACACGACAAGGTCTTTGGAGGTTGCTTCGAGTATACCATTGGAAAGGGATTGAAAGAAAATTCCTGTCTTCCGCATCGGTGTCGAGGCTTGCGGTGGTTTAGCGCTGTCACCAGCATGACGCTCCTCGTTATCTGCGCGAGCATTGTCTCCATGTTGACGGGCCGACCGAAATTGTAGGTTGTGCCGGTATTACGCTGCTCCGGCTCCAGAAGGCAACCAAACAGATGGGATATATATGGGCGATTTCGCCTGGTCTAGTGCCACAGCTCGGGGGCTTAGCATTCCCACCTTACCCGGGAGCTCATGCCACGTTTCGAGTCAGGGTTCTGAATCTCGACTCATCCACCTAAAGAGCCATGGCCGTTTTTCAGGCCATGGGGAACGCAGCTGTACGCGGGTTTCGCGCCATTCGCATAGTGCGCAACGCCAGGGATTAAAGGGTAAGCGGCGCGGCTTGTGTGCAGTATTGTACCCACAAATGTATATTGAGCCCTGACCGCTGTAAGATAGTGGGATTCAAGCATACTAAGAACCTTGTCACAGGCCTGTTTCAAGACCCGAGGGTGACAATTATCAATTATTAGCTTCACTACCTCTTGATGTCCGTTCTTCATGGCGTAGTGTAGCGGTGTCTTGCCATCCACGGTATTGATATTGGGATCAGCATTTCTATACCCCTATCAAAACCGTGGGTGGGCACTTCTTGGGATCTTTGTCGAGACCAAAGCGAAAACAACCGACAGAACGTGTAGTTCATCGGCCCCATGCTCACGACGATGGGCAGCGAGAATAGACTCTAGGCCGGCGGCCGAATCCGGTTCTGCTACGGAAATACGGCCCAGGATCGCGTTATCCCATCTCGGATCGAAGCGTTTTGATGCTGTCTGAAAACACTGACAGCAAAAGTGAAAACGGGATTTCACTTCCACCACCGCAGTGGAGCGAGTACGGGCTGCCTTCCACCATCGTCGTGCCCATATGGCGTACCCGTCGCTCACAGATAGAGTAAGGTCAAACACTCGAGGTCTGTCGAGAAACCGGTGGAGAGATATCATGAAGATACTGTTCGCCCTTGGCTAACTTTCTCCTAATTTCCCCAACTCTTATGTGGAAAGTATGTAAGAAGAGAAGATGGTTCAGGATCTCGCGGGGGAGAACCGAGGTATAAATAAGCCAGCCCGGTCGTCGTACATTCACACCAGCTAGGCGGGGGAGAGTGAAAATGGCTCCAACAGGTGAAGAATGCAATGACAGGTAAACTCTCTCGTAGTGGGAGTTCGAGTCTTGACACGGGGGTTGACTGTGCGATATTCACGACGTTCTCCTTTGTTTCATAACTCATCCATTCGAGCTATTCTTGCGGACTTTGTCTAACCGACATTGGGCTCCCAATGACGGGAGGGTGCTGCCTACATCGTGGGGACAATCTGTAATACTGCCCGGGGGTCTGATGAGATCAGAGCACCTTATCTAGTGCATAATGCGGAGAATGATGGCCTCTTAAAGGGCACGCTGAAACCGCTTTGCAAGCATCGCGAGTGCGAGTGCAAGTGCGAGTTTGTGAGCAGGGGCAGATGCTGGTAGTGATATGCAATCATCAAGGAGCATTCTTCAGGTTCAACCAAGTCATCTTTGATTCCTGAAGAAGCGCAAGAGCCGACATCAGCATCACATTACTGGAGTAGTGTTCACGTAATTACTTACTTACGTTGGGCCTGGCAAATCATCATCTGACATAGGCCCAATAAGCAGCATTCATGACGTGCATTGCTGATGCTCTTGCAGCAGATCTTCGGTATCGAGTACGCAAGCTGCCACCATGCCTTGTTGGCTCTACGGCACCAAGTGCTAGCAGTATCAACAGAAGCAGGGATCCCAAACATGAGAGGCGGATGACAAACCAGACCATGTATGAAGACTGCTGCCGGTATAAATTCCAGGGACAAGGATGGACGGACGCTGCTTCACCACGCGGTATGTAACAGGAAGCGTATCTTCAGCTTCTTGCTTGATAGTGGCGCAGATCGCCATATCAAGAATTCAGAGGGGCAGGCGCCCGCTTCTGTGAAGGCCACGGTGGGTGCCGTAGTTCTTCTGGCTTCTAAGTCTTGGGTGGAAAGTTTACAGAATGTATAAGGTACGTCCTCTTCGTCGTCCGCTCGCGCGGCCCAGGTTGACATCGCAACAGGGCGGATATGACATTTGTAGTAGGTTTCTTCACCAGTTTCTCTCAGAGCTGCGTCATGATGAGATTAACCAGCATTCCTTCCACCTTTTGGAAGGAACCACTCGGCCGTTTCGACGTTCTTGATCAAGCAGACTTATTTTCCCCCTGCGAGAGGTCAAATAGAATATCACCACAGCTTCCAACGAACTGTTCCGATGCATATTTGTGTGTAGTGAAGGCCGAAACAGCCATATCACCAAAAACCAAATCGTCAATACCAAGGATTTCCGGACGTGATGGAGATGAGGTTGACAGACAGAAGAGATTCTCTCGAAAAGGGAAAACAGCCACGGGACATATGGCATCAGTGGTCTCTATGGCCACCCGCAACAGCCCTTATCGATAAGGGCAATGCACGATGCCGTCACCAAGCTCTTTGTTCTCTGAGGTTCCATGAAACGGCCAGAACCTCCAAGAATTCGAGAACATCGCAGCAGCTCGATTCCTAAAATGCAAGCAATTCGCGCCTCGTGACTATAATATACCAAACTACAAGGCCAATACCTACATACCTACAAACAATCCATGTGAAAATCTACCTTGATACGCCTCAATTCCGCGATCCTCTACATCTACCCCACAATAATGTTCTCGATCATCCTCCCGGGCCGCCCGTGCCTTACAGACATCGTTGCAATAGACCCCCAACCAACCGGCCAAGCGACAAAATTCGCCTTCAAATTCCCACTCACCCCGTACTTCTCCGAAATCGTCGTCTTCTTCCTCCCCGGAACCGTCCTCCCGCAAGACACAGCAGCCGCAATCTACATCCAATACCCCGACGCGGAGTTCCAATTCATCGGCGCCCTCGCGAACGAGACACCGTCGGCTGTGTTTAAGGTCACCCCGCCGCGGCGCACAGAGGCACAGGATGAAGACCAGATGCTAGATGATGCGTCGGCGGCAGGGAATGCCGCGAATAGTAGTCCCGCTGTGACGCTGGGGATATCGATTGAGCCGGTGCAGGTTGTTGCGCCGCAGGTTGCTGCGCTGGAGGCTGAGAGTGGTAATAATAAATCTGGTGGGAGTACGGAACTTGTGCGGCAGACGCAGCAGAAGGGGATTAGTACGAAGGTGCTTGCGCAGCGGATTATTGGGAATGCGTTTAATTTCCTCGCGAGCTTTGCCGGGTCGGATCCGTCCGGGGGAGGGCAGGAGGTTGTGCCGCTGAAGGCGTTCCAGGACTGGTGGACCAAATTTGAGAGGAGGGTGAATGTTGATCCGACGTTCTTGGAGAGGGAGGATCCTAGAGCGAGTGGTTGACTCTTGATCAGCTTGAGAAAACTTGGGTGGGCGTTCGTGAAGCGTGGAGATCTGAGGTTCGTTCGGGCGTTTTATGCATATTATGCTGTTGTGTTTAGATACCATTCCTTCAGCAGACTCCGGCTTATGGCCCGGGTTGACATCAAATCACAGTATTCTGCATAATCTATGGATTGAGCAGTCTATGTATGGCGTAGAGATGATCCTCGGACCCATAATCTACTCTAACAGGAATTTCAAGAACGCCACACCAATAGGAATCCCGTCATGCGGGTTGCCCGCCCTGCGCAATGCATCTTCAGCCTGGTCTTTATCAAACACACCCGCCTTGGCGCGGGCAGTCACAATCTCAGTCATGATATCCCCCCTAAACTCCGGATGGCCTTGAACCGCAATGAATTTCCCAGGCAGGTACATCCCTTGGACCTCGCAGCGAGGCGAGCTACCGAGGGGGATGACATTAGGAGGGTACGAGAAGACAATATCTCGGTGCATTTGTTGGATTTTCTTGAGAGCTATTAGCGATCATCATCTTATGCATACAGGCGAGCATATGATAAAAGGGCATGAGGGCTTACAAGCGTCTCGACACCAAATATCTCCTTCCCCTTTTCTGTCAAATCAACATCGCAGACAGCAATCTCCCATCCGGCGTTGTTCCGGCCGACCTTGACGCCCAGGGCACGACCGATGATCTGGTGCCCGAAGCAAATCCCCAGAAGCCTCACGCGAGAATCCTCAAGAGCCTTTCTCGTGAACTCAACCAGTTTGAGAATCCAGGGGTGATCTTCGAAGGAGTTGTGTTCTGGCACGCTCATTAGCACTGACTCCTACACTTTACAGATACTGCATGACAATTAGAATAAAATCAGATGGCATACTCGACCCTGTCAAAAGGAGCGCATCCACATCCTCCAGATTCGGATACTCCTGTGCCGTCACGACATCGAACCGGGAGATGTCAAGTCCCGATTGCGGATCCAGCTGGTCAGGTCGGTTCAAGGCATGTGCACTCTCCTCCAGCAGCTTCTTGAATACACCATGATACCCGGGACCATATTTGGCATTGGTTTTTTCCATTGGGGTGTCGCATTCTAGCACTGCGATGCGAAGTGGGGGGCGCATTGTGAGTCACACTCGGAGTTAATTGTTCCAAGTTTTTGAAGCTTAATTGAGAATACGGGGTCAGAAACAGAGGTATATATCTAGGCCAAGCAGAATGAAGTAAATACTAGGATATGGAAGCGCAGGACAAGCATGGGGATGAATCAAGGTCGAGGACGCCCTATCAGGCGGGGTTTGCCGCTCGGGTAACGCATTCGTTTAGTAACCATC
Source organism: Aspergillus lucknowensis (assembly GCF_044049455.1). Taxonomy (NCBI): domain Eukaryota; kingdom Fungi; phylum Ascomycota; class Eurotiomycetes; order Eurotiales; family Aspergillaceae; genus Aspergillus; species Aspergillus lucknowensis. The sequence goes on along the minus strand of NW_027263613.1, from coordinate 29,826 downwards.
AGCTCGGCTCCAGGCCTCGGTCACCGTGGGGAACGGATCCGATGCATACCAAACTTTACGATGTTTGATGGATGGCACTAATACTAGTTCCTGTCATGGGATTCCCATGCACCTCGGTGATACCAGCACTGGTAAACCCTGTGCGGAAGCGACAGCTCTCACTCCTCCCATATCTCCGGTCCAGGAAACTACCCGACTCGTGTCCCGCTGTCTCGTTTAAGGAAGGCACCATGGAAGGACTACGCCTGCCTTTTGGTTTGAGCCCTCGCCCTGCCCCTAAAAGGGAAGGCACGACTCAGAACCACCTTGGAAGGTCCCTTGGGGGGAAAGAGCGGTGGTCTCCGAGATCTGGTAGTAGTCCCGAGATATTTAATGCCGCTACTGAGTACTCAGTAGGCATGTGAAAAGATTGCTTAAAACTATCGTAAGTTTAGAAGTAAAAGCAGTTTTACCCGAAAGATTATTATATACTTGCTGACTTTTATATGACACTTTTCTTCTATGCCAAACTTTTGAATCACACGTCTTCGCTAACTGAAATGCAATCTGTAGATCATACGAGAGAATCGCCGTACTGTGAAGGCGGACTTACCGGTTCAGGCCTTCTCACCAAGGCGAGGGAGTCGAACCCCAACATGCAGAACGAACATAATAGCAGCCCATATAGCAGACGAGAAGAAGGTCAGGCGGAGCGCTACCGCGTAAGAATCAATCACTGGAGAAGCGGTTAGTGCCATCTCGTTATGGGCGTAGGGAAGAAATAGCGCGTACCTTGGCTCCGGTGGAGGGGATCAAGATTCGCGATGGCATGGACGGACTTTCGAACAAGCTGAATCACGATATCCCTGTCAGGTTCTGTCACCTTCTCCTCCAATTGGTAGCGGAGGGTATTCTGAAAGATCCAGCTACTAGCCGACACACCCATCACGGATCCTAGATTTCTGAAAAGTCCCATTGTTGTCGTGGCCACAGCCTGCTCATCCTGATCGCTGGTGGCTAGGATAGCGACCGTTACGGATGGGTTAGAGAACCCTAAACCAAGACTTGTAACGGAGACACACATCATGGCAACTATATCGGGGGTGTGGGCACCAACTGTGGTTGCAGCAAGACCCCCTAGGATGAGAAGGATGCAGCCAAGAACAATTGTTGGCTTGAGTCGTCTTGACCAAGTCACCAGGAATCCAGTTGCGACGCTGGAAATCGTCGAAGCCAAGGTAGTTGAGACAAGGTTGAGACCTGACTCCGTTGCACTCGCCAATTTGACCGCCTGGAAGTACAACGGGGCATTGAAAATGACGGTGTTCCATGCCATGTTTGCGAAAAAGTTTCCAAAGATGAGACCCGCGCGGGGGTTCTGGGACAGCAAATAGGTTGGCATGGCCGCTCGTTCCACCCGTCTCTCATATAAAATGAAGACCAGACCTAAGACGAAAGACAGAACCAAAGACGAGATAACCAGGGGATGAGACCAGCGGAAGACATTACCGCCCAGATTAAGTCCCATGATCAACGCAGTAACGGCAATAATCAATAACGCCGAGCCCACAAGATCAATGCTCTTGATTAACTGTGAGAAGGTCTTTCTGTCGTGGACCTGTGTCTGTAGACCAAGTTCGGCTGGGGTAGTAAAGGCCGCGATCAGGAAGTAGAGAAAGATAAATGGCAGTTGCACGAAGAACGCACCTCTCCATCCAACTTGATCGCAGAGGTATCCACCGAAAGCGATGCCCAAGCAACCACCGACACCGAGGCAGAGGTTGATATAGGATTGGTAGATGCCACGATACTCGATTCGGACCAAATCGCTGGATAGAATCATGCCCATAGAAAAGACTCCTCCAGCGCCGAGGCCACAGAACGCACGAGCAGCAATGAAACTTCCGATGCTTTGCGCCATCCCACACCATGCGGTAGTTACGAAAAAGACGACAACCGAGAACAGATAGACAGGTCTTCGACCAAAAGTATCCGACACGCGTCCAAAGAGAGGCATAAAGGCGGTCGATGTCAACAAGAACGCCGTGGAAAGCCACGAAGCTGAATTTGACGCGTGGAAGTGAGATGTGATGACAGGATGACTTGAAGCCATCAAAGTTGCGTCGAAGAATCCGATAATGTACCCAAACAGAACACCGCCGAAAATGAGCCAGAATCTCGTGGGAGTCACATGCAGAAACCGCGCGGCGTAGTCAGATTTGGGCTCAGTTCGAGGGCCTCCAGCCTCCGAATCGTGTGGTAGGTATTTGTTTGCAGACGCAGCAGAGAGAACCCTTTCCAGGCTCGTGTCTACCTCTGGTGCTTGGGCTACAGTGACGCTACCGAGACCGAGATAAGCCGCATCTTCGTCAGGCGAAGAACTGGTTGCATCGGCTGTCGATGTGGTTTCGCCTGCCTTGCCGGTGTACGGCTGGTGTCGCGTTGAGGCATCCTTCAGCAAGGGAGTGGACTCGGTAACATCAGGTTGAGAAGATTTGTCTTCTGGAAATTGAGAGACAGTCATGCTAGGGAAGCGCAGAGAGTGAACCGTTGACCCAACAGAATCACAGATCAATCAAGTCCAAGAAGAGAGGGAACGATGGCCGAGGGGCGAAAGAGAAAAGTTGAAAGCAAAAGAAGAGGGAAGCGGGGAGAGTTGATCTGATAAGCAACGAGGGGTGCTCTGTTCAAGTGACTCAGGGGAGAAACTATGGAAAGACTTGCGGGTGGCACTAATGCAGGCGATGGAGCAGCCTGAGCAAAGATGGGGTTAATTGCAATATCGCAGGTTTTTTCCTGTCACGTCAAAGGTCCACCCACCTTCGCGCTCTCTGCAGGGCATGTCTCCAACTCGGTCAGACCTCTGGACTCGGCGTCTCGATCAGCAGCGGAGGAGGCGACCTCGCTAAGCCCACCTGCCAGATCCACTCTACTGTCGAGCAGTTGACCTCCATGATCTTCCAAGGTTGTATCTGACAGTGGCCGTTTCCGTGAGTCAAGCAGTCTTCTGGCGGCCAAGATCGGCTGCTCCCACGGGCCATCTCCGTTCCGGGTTTAGCTCATTCGCCCTTGGAACTTCAGGGTCAGCGCCTCTGAATCCTGCGAAAATCTCCAATCCAGCACCAACCCGCATGAACCAGCAGTCCATCTGCAGTAACTGATTTAATGAATTGGCTCGATCGCGTTTTTTCATTTTGCCTATGAGATGCAGGAAAGGTCAACCGGCCTAGACCCCACAAGAGCCTCAATGCTGGTAGTCAGTCTCAAGGGTATGCACTCTGTACGCAACCACCAACTGCATCGAACACGAGACCGCGGCGCTGGTGTTATACGCTAGAAATCGCTGTCATGGCAGGTACAGGCAGCTTTTCTGGGTAACAACCTCAAACTCAACGAGCTCGGGATGGAGTCTGCTACCGACAGCCCTGTCTTGCTCGCATCAGATTCGGATGGCGCAAACTTGAACACTCCGTTGACGGTGACTCGTATGTCGGGAAGTGATGCCGACCGTGAAAGTGATGCCCCGATAAAAAAACAGAGGCGAGTTCGTACAGGATGCTTCACCTGTCGGGATCGTCACCTCAAGTGCGACGAAGCACTCGGTCAATGTCAGAACTGTCGAAAATCAGGCAGGATTTGCAGACGAGGTGTCCGGCTCAATTTTGTTGATACTCAGGTCGCAGCGCCTCCAACCTACATTCAGCCGCCTGCAGGGTATCGTGTAACATTCCGAGATGACTCGAGGGCCATAGCCTCGGAGTATGTCGACGGCATCGAAAGGTATCCTCCTGAAGAAGAGCCTTCGTTGGAAGTTCAGGGCAACCAAATACATAGGGCTGGCTCGTCGGAAGAGAACGTGCCAATTCCGCTCTTCAAATCTTCAGGGCCTGTCCACCGTCATCTCTCTTTCGATGACCCCACGAAAGTGTCACACATGCAAGTATTCGTCGAAAATATTGGCCCGTGGATGGACGTACTGGATGATATGAATCATGTGAGTCGCCTCTATTAGCGACGATTGGTGCTGTGTCTAATATTTGAAGTTTACACGCATTCTACCATTCCATGCCCTGCGGGAGCCTATGCTATACGCTGCTTTTGCCGCTTGCGCAGGGAACTCCGTTTCATCCTCAGACGAGGGAATGCGCCTTTATAGTACCGCAGTTCGGATACTGTCGGAATCTATAGCTGATCCCCTCCGCGATTCGGCCCTATGTGCAGTAGCTGCGATCATTATCGAAGTCGCCGAATCATTGGTCTTAGGTCCAGTTGAGTGCGCCAACCGCATCCGAGGTGAAAGTATAGCGAGATCGTTGATTAGAGAATGCCAATGGTCCACCCACACACAGGGTCTTGGTAAAGCGTGTTCCTGGATCAGTATAGTTATGGAGCTGCTCAATGGTTTGACGTTCCACCGCACACTAGCCTCGGATCCCGATACTTGGGGAGTCGACATGAACCTCGCTCAAGCTCACCATTGTGTCAACAGTAATGAAGAATTATGGACTCAACGCATGATTTACATCTGCGCCAAAATTTCAGACTTCTGGGCAGTCTCTCATCCGCAGCGATGTGACCAACGTGGCGGTGACGCTGAATTCAACCGGCGACTCCAGGAATGGAACTTGTACAATGAATGGTGCGAAAGCTGGATAAATTCGGTCCCAAAATCGATGTTGCCACTGGGTCAACTACAGCCATGGCAGATTGCTTCCCAACCTGTTTTCCCTCAAGTATGGTACGTCCTACCCCGCCATGATCGGGAATGTGGCTGTTCCTAACGTCTCGCGATAGGATACTTGGACGTTCCGCAGTCCTGGCCCAGCTGCTCTATCATGTCTCTCGAATTATGCTCATCAAGGCAAATCCAGTGCCCTTTGAATGCATCACAGAGATGCAGCAAGAGGATCAACATCATGCCTACCAAGTTTGTGGTATCATCGCAAACGAAAGGAGCCTGTGTGTATCCTCTCTAAAACTTTCTCTGCGAACACAAGCTAATCCGATCAGGGGAATACCAATTTTCTCGCCGCAGTTGCTTGCAGTTGCTGCAGAAAGTATTATTGATAGGAGAGCCCAACAAGAAGTCCTTCAGACACTTGATAAGATCATGCATGAAAACGGTTTGAAGACCGACCAACTTAAACGAAGACTTCAAGACACATGGGGCTGGGGCTCTTATCAGGGCCACCAGTCGGTTCCTAGTGCCGCGAATACCGCGATGGTGTCCAACGATCTCAATTCAAGCCACACTTTTTCTGAGGCTGGGATACAAGCTGTAACCACCGACCCTGTGCTCGATTATGGCGACTCGTTGGAAAGTCATTCTTACCTGGATCACCATTTTACTTCCTACCATGGATTGTAAGAGATTGGCAGTGACAAATGCCGCTGCTTCGATATATTTGAATATTTATTACTCCTTCTCATCTGCCCTGATATAAGCACTGATTACTGCGGCGTTTTGGGGAATCGACATGTACTTATACCCCGGGTTGAATTTTATGGAATGCATCACTTGACGTTTGTATAATTGATAACCCAAATATCATTGCTACCTAAGATAATCAGCGAAAAGTTGCCTCTCTTTAGGCTGTGTTTTGCAGTGTGGCGCCAAGATCCCGCTCCTCCACCAAAACAGCCCCATCATCTTTTCCCTTCGCTCCCAACTCCAACAACCAAGAAACGGGAGCCATATCAAGCCGTCAAACAATGTAATAACCCCACATCATAATATATTACATCTCTTGCTTCAATTCCGAACTCACTGCTCCAATGAGCACCCCAAGCCAGCCGCCCGCAACCCCCACGTACGTCCTCCGCGGCCATGCCTCACCTATTCATGCACTGCAAATCTTCGACAACAACCTCCGACTAGTCTCTGGGGATGCAGACGGGTGGATCGTCGTCTGGGACCTCATCTTCAAACGACCGGTAGCGGTATGGAAGGCACACGAAGGCGCCGTCCTTGAAGTCAAAGGATTCACCCTCGGGAATGGCTGCTTGACCGAAGTCTTTACGTATGTCGCCCCGGCGGTACCCCGACCCATATCTAGAATCCACTAATGCCATGACAGACACGGAAGAGATCACAAATTACGCGTTTGGAGGTTCCGAGTTCTGGACGAGGAGATTCTATCGAAGAGGCTCCCTGTTGATGAGAATGGCTCGTCAAGCAAGGGTCAGATTCAAACTAAGCCCTGGCTCATCCATTCCCTCCCCGTGAACGCATTGAATTTTTGCGCGTTCTCTATGCTTTCCCTCAGCGGCATCAGTTCTCCCAACCCAGTGCCCGGGGAAGAAGGGAAAGGCGAAATTCCACCTTCATCAGCCCTCATTGCTGTCCCGAACGCGCTAGACTCGGGTGCTATCGACCTCTTCCAATTACCAAGAGAGCGGAGAATTTGTACAATCCCGACAGATCCCACCGTTAAAACTGGTATGGTTATGGCTGCTCATTTAATCGCGTCTTCAGGGCCAAACGACCTCTACGTAGCCTCTGCGTATGAAGACGGCCATGTAATGGTCTTCGGATGCCGAGCGGCGTTTCGACGGAAGGAGATTTCAGGTGATGGGAGTAATGGTGGGGACTGGAGGTGGGAGAAACTTTACTCATCCCGACCTCATTCGCAGCCTGCGTTGTCGATTGACGTTGCTCCGTCCGAAGAGTACTTTCTCTCATCGTCTGCTGATGCGATACTTGCCAAACACCCTATTCCGAAGTTTGGATCGTCAAGTTTGCCGAGTGAGACGCCGTTGAAGAGTGTCCATACGAAACATGCTGGGCAGCAAGGACTCAGTATTCGATCAGATGGGAAGATCTTTGCGGCGGCCGGTTGGGATTCTCGGGTACGCGTTTATTCGTGTAAGACGATGAAGGAACTCGCCGTGTTGAAATGGCATAAAGAGGGGTGTTATGCCGTTGCGTTTGCGGACGTATCATCCTCGTCTCCAACGGATTCTCAGGTCCAAATTACGGACCAGTATCAACCCCTAGAAGGAGAAGGGAGCCGTGACGGGGGAACGGTCTTACAGGGCAACGAAAAAGACTATTCACTTGCTCAAGTCCAACGTCAGCGAAGCCAGAAAGTACAAAACACACACTGGCTGACCGCGGGCTCGAAAGACGGAAAGATCTCGTTGTGGGATATCTATTGAGTCATGCATCGCTATTTACAGATATGCAAGCAACCGCTTTATTCATGGACTACGCGAGATTGAACTCGCTCGCTCCAGCCATCTGCTCCTTCATCTTGGCTCGCATCTTCTGCGCCGCAAGGTTCGTGTCTGTTGCAGTGGGAACATCATCATCATCGCCACCACGACCATTATAGCCCGACTCGGCTTTTCTCTTCTTTCCGCCGGTTGATTTCCGCTCCGCTTTGAAATCCTTCTTCGTATCTTCCTTTCCAGGCCGAAGACCCGGGACGTTGATCTTCCCTGGCCGGTCACGCAAGGCAAAGCTCTTCGCCAGGTGCCCCAGGTGAAGTTCCTTGATATTGAAAATATGTCGCTCATTCGCGACGTGGGTAGCATAAGCCCGGATATGAGACTGGTACGCGCGTCGGGCCAGCTCAAGATACTCGGGATTCTCCAGCGCCCATCGTTCGAGTTCCAACTGCCATTCCGTCGCTTTATCATCCCAATCTTTATTTTGAGACTCGATATTTCCGCCGAACCCACGTTTCAGCATCTCATCCGCTGTTGTCCGGGTTAATGCCTTCCCGCCGTCACGATAGCCGCGCTTCAGAATATCGACATAGTTCTCTTCACACCCGGGGAGGAGGAAGATGTGTGCGCGACCATCGCGTCCAAGACGCGCGGTACGTCCGATACGATGGAGGTGTTCGTCAGCGCTAAATGCCGGATCGTATTCGACGACGAGGTCGACGTTGGGGAGATCGAGGCCACGGGATGCGACGTCGGTACAGATTAGCACGGAGGGTTCGCGGTTCTTGGCGAATGAGGAGAGCGTGGATGTTCGGACGTGTTGAGGGAGGGAGCCGTGGAGCTTGTACATCGTCACCACGTTGGAGGGGTTCGAGAATGCGGTTGCGGGTGCGATTGTCCCGGCGGCGGAGGCAGGTGTTGGCTTCTCTTTTGCGTCTTCGGTGTCACTGGATTCTTCGCTCCCTTCCCCTTTCTCAGCTCCGTCCTCTTCGCCTTGTATCTTCCTGGTGAAGACTTCGAAATGGAAATTGACTGAGTCGGCGCAGGAGACAAATATGATGGCTTTCATAACGGATCCCTTTCGCATGAACGTTCGCTTCATGTAGGCTGTGAGCGTAACGAGTCGGAGCTTCGACGCGACAACAGCGTAGGACTGCTTGAGTTGCGCAGGCACTCTGAAGGCAACATCCTCGTCGTCGTCGGTCTTTTTATCCCCGTCCTCGTCAGCAGGATCAGCCTTGATATGAACCGCATCTTTCAGACTAATCTCTCCCAACTTCTGCACATTCATCTTCAATGTAGCCGAGCATAGAATCGTCGCTCTCTTCGTAGGAACGCCCGGTATCCGACTCGGCCGTTGTCGTGCATCAAGCTTGTTAATGATCCCCTGAAGCTCCTGCTCGAATCCCAGCTCCATCAACCGATCCCCCTCGTCCAGCACCAACCACCTTACGTTACTGACATCCAGGGCTTGCGTATTCTCAAGATGATCCGCCAACCGCCCCGGCGTCGCAACAAGGATATTCAACCCCTTCCTCAATCTGGCCTTCTCAGACTTCTTCTTCTCACCACCAATCACTGTTCCCGCAACAATCCAATGCGCACACCGTAGCAATCCCTCCAGAACAACCGAGATCTGCTTACACAACTCTCTCGTCGGCGCAAGAATAATCGCAAACAACCCACTATCCCGATGAACGTTCAACTCCCCCTTGTCATCTCCCTCCTTCTTCGCCCTAGAGAGATCCATAATCCTCTGCACAAGCGGCAAAAGATACGCCAGTGTCTTCCCAGACCCAGTCTCAGCTTGGATAAACGCATCCGACTCCTCCTTCAGCAGCTGCGAGATCGACGCCTTCTGAATCGCCGTCGGCGCCTTGAGTTCCAACTTCGTAAGCAAATGTGCCCCCAGTGTCGCTGACAAGCCCAAATTCGTAAACGTATCAAGTCCATCGATCAGCGGTGCGTTCGTCGGCTTCGCGTCTTCAACGGCTTCGCCCTTCCCTTCTCCACCTTCCTCAACAGCATTCCTGGGCCGCGGATTCTTCGAGAATAACGACGACACAACCTGTCCGGAATGTTGTTTCCTTCCTCCCCCTCCTCCTCCTTCACTTTGCTGTCCTCCCCGCCTGTGAAACCCACCCTCCCCATCAACCCTCTGTCTCTTCGCCGGGCGATCGCCCCCGGAGATCTGTATACGATTCGGATTCCGCTCGTTACCGTTACCGTTATTCTTTTCTCCGTCTCCGTCTCCGCCTGCGCCCCTCTTCGGATTCTTCGCCCGGTGCTGAGCGATCTTCTTCACGCTAAGCCGGTCGCGCCACGTTCCGCCCTTGATTTTGGTCTCGGGGGCGATGACGCTGCTTGGTAGGGCAAAGTTTAGAAGCATGCCGTCGTCCGCCATTTTGAACGAAGAGTTGTTGAGCAGGGACTGCTCGGACTGCTGGTTCGTTAGGCTTGGTCGTCTGGCGGGATGATGGGATGAGATGATGCGGGAGGGAAATTTTCGCGGGCCGATGTTTCGCCGAGCCCTCCTTCTCTGCCCTATTTTCTTTTTTAGGAAGAGGTTCTATGTCCGGAAACAAGGATGGTAAGGGGCAGCCTTGCAGGCATTTTAGATTTTTAAGATTGAGTGCGGCTTGGGTTTCCAGTTCTAGAATAACTTGGGAATGTTCCTAACTAGTGAGTCTTCGGAGGTAGTGTATTGTACAAGCTTCCCCACCGGATTGTGGAAGCAATATATGTATAGCTGTAGTTACATGTAAGTAGGTTCGTCTCTTCCAATTGTTTGAGATGCGTTTACAGTGGCTTCAGGATCAAGTTGTCGATTAATCGGACGGGAACCTTCCCATCACCAAGACCACAATCCTCTCCGGCGTTCGTCTCTTCAAGAGGAGCCATCTTGAGAGCACCGCTTAGGATCGCCCCCTTGGCCGGATCCACGGCTTCCAATTCTTCAAGTGTATCAGGATTTGCGAGGGAGATGTAATCAACCTCGAATAGCGCACGCTCGGACGGTGATAGAGCCTGCTGTTTCGCCAGGACATCCTTCGTGATGCTGGTCGAAGGATCTAGTATATCAGTGCGGTTCAACTTCCCGGAGTGATATGCGCTTTCGGCTGCTTTGAGGGCTTTGAACAGAGTGAGCCCGATTGCGCGTCTGCGCGTTCCTAGGTATACATTCCTGGAACTCATAGCCAACCCATCGTCTTCTCGCATTGTCGGCCCGATTTTCACTTCTGTATCCATGTGGAAGTCCGTTACCATTCTCTTAATAACAACTGTCTGCTGGACATCCTTCTGTCCGAAATAAACGCGGTCGGCGCCAACAATATTGAAAAGCTTCATGCACACCGTCGCCACGCCTCTGAAGAACACGGGACGAGATGCACCTTCGAGTTTCCTCGATAGCGGCGTTATAGTCACGAACGAGCCATCACCGTCGATTTCCGAGGAAGGAGGGAGAGTTGGATACATTGTCTTCGACGTTGGGGCGAGAATAGCTGTTATGCGCCCACCATTCTCACGGGTAAGCTCGGCATTCACTTGCTCCAGTTTCGCAACATCGGCGTCCCAAGTCCGCGGATAACTCGACAGATCCTCATTCACGCCGAATTGCGTCGGGTTCACGAAGATACTGACGAAGACGTCTGTGTTTTCTGCTGCGGCTTGTCGTATCAAGGAGAGGTGTCCTTCGTGAAGAGCACCCATTGTAGGCACGAGGCCTACGGTTCTCCTCGACAGCAGCAAGTCGCGCCGTAATTTTCGGAGGGGAGAGACATCGCGAAAGACTTCGAAGGAGTAGTGACGGAGTGAGGAGGGGGCGACTGCGGGGTATCTGAAGAGCGATGCGGCAACTGCGAGTACAGAGTTAGAGAAGGTCGTGTCATCAAGAGGCGGCGCAGGAGACAGGGCCTTACTCGACAATTGCCTTCCTTGCCGAAACATGGTGGTGGTGAGGAAGGTGATCCTGGAGTTCGGTTTGCCGCGGAGTCACCAAATCGTGTCCCGCACAGTGACGAAAGCTCAGATCGTACCACGGAAATGGCCACGACGGCGGCAGAACATGGAGGGGTGTCGAGGGACGCAATAAGACTTAATCGTATACAGTCATCGTGAAAAAGATCTCTGTAAACAGGCGAAAAGATTAGTCGCGTGCCAGCAACTGTGCGTTGAAAGTATCCCAGGAATGCCTGCGAAACCAGGCAGTAACCGCCGTGAGGCCGCGGTTCGGATGGAACCCCACGTGACGCGCATCCGAGGTAGGACGGGGCCGAAGGAGCCAAAGTCTGGGGCAAGCAGCGGATGGGGTCGATCGCAGCGATTTGTTGGGAATTTAGCATCAGCTGCGGAGAGGGGGGTTCTCTGTTGTTATGTTATGGCCTGTTCCTCTTCCCATGTCTTCGGTCTTTGAAAGCTTCCTTCGAGCTTCCCCTCCCTCCCTACAACCTCACAACCGCTCACTCTCCCACTTCCCCCCCCGAAACCCTCGACTATAGACGATGCCGTCGGAGAAGACTCCCGTGGGCGAATCGGCCCCCGATCTCGAAATCGTCGGCGATCAGGTCACGATACACCCCAGCGGATATACTGGAGGACTGGAACCCCAAGATGGAGGGATTACCGAACGCAATCTCATTCACAATGTGGCCCGTTTCCGAGAGAAACCGTTCGATTTCTTGCGCGAAGTAAGCTTATACATGACGTCCGGAACTGGATGGCGCGCCTACGACGATATTGTTGGTCAGCCAATATACTACTCTGGGTTCTCGGAGCGGATCAAATCGCATATCCTCGCCAGTCCAATCCTGAAGAACAAGGTCCAGGAGCTCTCGGAAGCGCGACTGGCCGTTGAGGAGAAGGAAGGGCTTCTGCAGATCAAGACGGGACCTTTCGCTCGGAATAGAACACAGCGCCGGAATGAGTTGGAGAATAACCTCAAGGAGGTCGTTGATAAGATGCTGGACAATATGATCTGCAAGATGGAGAGCAAGAGGTTCATTCGCGCTGCGTACTACCTCGCGACGCAGCTCCTCACCCGGGCCTATCATCAGGGTAAGCTTATCTTGGCGGTCTCATCATTTGTTTAAGATGCTTATTCTTTTAGGTATTCACGTTTCTAGTGAAGAAGTTTTGCGACTAAGGGCCGTGGCGGAGGAAGCGGCCAAGAAGAAGCAGTCGATCGTTTTCCTGCCGTGTCACAAATCGCATGTTGACTACGTGTCTCTCCAAGTTATCTGCTACCGTTTAGGAATTGCCTTGCCGGTCGTTGTGGCAGGCGACAACCTGAATTTTCCGTTAGTCGGCGCGTTTCTACAACATGCAGGCGCGATGTGGATTAGGCGAAGCTTCGGAAATGATCCATTATACCACACCGTCGTTCAGGCTTATATCGATACAATCTTGCAACAAGGCCACAATTTTGAATGCTTCATTGAAGGTGGCCGATCGCGAACAGGGAAGCTTCTATCGCCGAAGTTTGGGATTCTTAGCTTTATCGTGGACAGCTTACTCTCAGGTCGTGTTGAAGACACTGTTATCTGCCCTGTCAGCACACAATACGACAAAGTCATTGAAACTGAGTATGGCCTAGCGCTATTTTGATGTCGACCGTGGGTTCTAACATTGTATAGATCTTATATTAGCGAGCTTCTCGGACAGCCCAAGCAGAAGGAGAATTTGGCCGATTTCCTTTCGTCTTCATCCGTTTTGTCCCTGAAACTGGGCCGAGTGGATGTTCGCTTCCATAAACCGTGGAGCCTAAGAGAATTCATCAGCCAACAATTATCGAGATTATCCAACCAACCGCAGTTAGGGAAAGGACTCAAACTCAGCCACGCTGATCGTGGACGCCTTTTGAGATCATTGGGTTATCGGGTACTTTCCGATATCAACGATGTCTCCGTGATGATGCCTACGGCTCTAGTCGGGACAGTCCTGTTGACACTGCGGGGACGTGGGGTTGGTAAGGCGGAGCTTGTCCGGCGGGTAGACTGGCTTTGTGACCGCGTGCGAGCCAAGGGTGGGCGTGTCGCGCACTTTTATCGGTATCCGACTCAGGTGGTTGTCGACCGCGCGCTTGATGTTCTGGGTCCGAAGATTGTAGGAGAAGTCGCTGGTTTGGCCGAGCCGACGTACTTCGCTGTGGATCGTTTTCAGCTTTCCTTCTACCGTAATATGACGATTCATCTGTTCATCACCGAAGCGCTTGTGTCTGCAGCAATGTATACGAGGGTGAAACAAGGTGGTGGGCCTTCCCACCAGCGGATTGCTTTTGGGGATCTCTTGCACTATGTCTCGTTTCTCTCGCAGGTATGTCACGCTCTCATCCGTTTTGATGGCCGCTAACTCGATCAGCTCTTCCGTGGTGAATTTATCTTCCCTCCGGACGGTCTAGCTACAAACTTGGAGAACACTCTACGGGTGCTTGAGAAAGACCAAGTCATCTCCGTTACGCGGGACTCTGCTGGAGCTCCACTCTATGCCGAACTCTCAGATACTGAACGCCAATGCGGACGGGAAAATTACGATTTCTACTGCTTCCTCATCTGGCCATTTATTGAAGCGTCATGGCTGGGGACAGTATCTCTATTGGGTCTCACCCCACCTCTGAGCGGACCGAAGGACGCATGGATCGATATGAGCAGGGCGCAAAGCAGCGCACAGTTGGTACGTACACGGGCATCTTTAGAGAATTCCACTAATATGTATCAGCTCGGCAAAACCCTATATCACCAGGGAGACCTCTCATACTTTGAAGCTGTCAACAAAGAAGCCCTGAAGAACTCCTACGACCGATTCGCGGAGGAAGGCATCATCATAGTCGCGAAAAGCAAAGAGGCCCGCGCCTCCACGAAGCTGAGGCTTGCCCCTGAATGGACTCCGGTGCGAGATCCAGAGACCGGCAAACTCCTCCCCCAAGGCCGCCTCTGGGACTTTATGGAGCTGATTTCCCAGTCACGGCGTGAAGGGTAGGCTCCCAAATACCCCCGCGGTGTGCTATTCGCTAATAGGATGCAGTAAAAACCGTCGAGATGGAGCTACCGTTTCCTCCAGGGTGCTTATCATGTCCGACACGGTTGGCCGGACGCTGTTCGAGAACGCTGAAAACCATGTTCCGGAGAGCGGTGTTGATCTCTCGACGCGGGCGCCCCGTCGGAAGGCTCTTACTACTTCCTCGAAATTATGAGGTTGCTTATTCTTAATTCTCTTCTCCTCTACTTCCCGTCTGTCCGTATAATACCCCGTGGCTGTCCTCCCTTCGATGTATTATCTAACTTCAATACATTTTTCCTGCATATGGCGCTAGACCTGGTGTAAACGTGCCCAGTCCTTCCGGAGTGTCATGCATATTGTATATATTTTTACCATGATAATCATACACAGTAACAAAACCACTATCATTAGCAAGCTGACTCTAAAGCCAATTTTCACTCTCATGACATTCCCCTCATCATACCTACTTCCAAGCTTCAGATATGAGAGACTAGTAAGGCGATGTCACTCTATCATCCACAAGCCAAGTCAAACAAGCGAGAGAAATCTAACAAACTCCTCATCTCACCTCAAAGCAAGACCTGAAGGCGGAAGGGGCAAACCTCCTCTGCCCCAATCTTCTTAAAGCAGTCCAGTGTTATCCACACTTCACAACACACAACAGGCTTCCCTCAGCTTCAAAGAACACCATAGCCACGGAAAACACAAGAACTTGTCAACAAATTCTCTCTTTTGATATCCTCTCCTCAAATCATCATCCCTCCCTACTTTTTCTCTTCGTCACCATTCTCCTCCGGCTCCTAACTTCCAATCACATCCACCTTCTAATCCGGACTCCATAATCAACTCCTCAAACAAACCATCACCCTAGAAATATCCAAAATGCGCTGGACCAAAGAGAACGAAGAGCTGGTATGTCAAAT
Source organism: Aspergillus lucknowensis (assembly GCF_044049455.1). Taxonomy (NCBI): domain Eukaryota; kingdom Fungi; phylum Ascomycota; class Eurotiomycetes; order Eurotiales; family Aspergillaceae; genus Aspergillus; species Aspergillus lucknowensis. The sequence goes on along the minus strand of NW_027263613.1, from coordinate 14,758 downwards.
CTCACCCCATCAGCAACCACGCAAAGAAATGAAAAAGGAAAAAGGAACTAACATTTCCAGCTCTGGCACGCCATCTTCAAAACCCAAAGCTTCCACATCGACCTTGACAAGATCTCCGAAGCATGGCGTCAGTTCCCCGGTGCCCCAGTTTCCCTCTCCCTCACTCCTTTCTCAAGAAAGACATCTAATCCCATCCAATCGCATCCTCTCCTTTATCTACAGAAGAGCTAACGCGCATCCCCAGCCGGCGATGAAAAACCCACCCCGAAAGCCCTAAAAGAACACCTGGGCAAATACCGCAAGAGCCTCGGCGGCGAAAACAAGATTACCTTCGGTATGGGATCGAAGCGTTGTGTCGAGGATGGTGCCGGTGCGCCTGCGACACCTCGCAAGAGGACGCCGAAGAAGCCCACGCCTAAGAAGGCAGTTGTGGTGAAGAAGGAGTGGCGGGACGAGGAGGGAGAGGAATTTGAGGCTGGGATTGCGACGACCGATGAGAGAGTGAGGATGTGAAGCCGCAGACTCAGAAGAGGATCAAGAAGGTGAGGGTGTAGACATTGAAAGCAATGAGGGTAGTCGATTAGTCGATTTACGGGGGTGTGGCTGGGGCGCTATTGGCATATGGGGAGTAGAGTTTCAGGGATATTTCGTGGCGTTTTATGGATTTTACTGGGCTGGTTACCATGAGTAGTTTCCAGCTATGCGACATTGAGATTTGATGGCTCTCACAGCACGCTGGTGCGGTTGAATATCAAGAACGTTGGTGAAGCAAAGTCCTTTGACAATGCATTGCAGACTAAGTCCTAAAACTGAAGCATCTATGGCCATGAATCCTCGTAACCACCAGCCAAATCAATATCAACCTCCCCTTCAAATGAGAATAAAAGCCAGCCCCTCAGCATAGGTACCAATCAACCAGTGAATACCGTCCCCGGATTCCAAATCCATATGAAACACCACCCCCCTAATATCCAGGCAATAGCTCTAGCCGGTCTCGAAAAAGAAAGATCAAGCCGCCTCCTCGGCATCCTCAGCCTTAACCTTCTTCGCAGCACCTTTGGTCTTCGCCTTCAGCTTCCTAACTCTCTTTTTCTGAGGCGATGCGTCGGAAGCAGTGCCGGGGGTACCGGGGCCCTCTGCGTCCTCGCCATTGGCATTGGCAGTACCATTGCCATCACCATCACCGTTGCTATTGCCATTTCCGGTTCCGACTCCAGCGGCGGAACCGTCTTCTTCAGCCTTGCGCTTCAGTCTGACGATGCGGTTCTGGACAGCGCCCGGGAGGCAGTCTGTCATCTCACTATTAGTATTTGGATTCCGTTCTTCCTCGGGAGGTATGATGATGTGAAAGAGTAAGGGCGCGGATGGAAGGGTGAAATAAAGACGTACCAGAACCCATGAACTTCGCGAGGTAGTCATAATCGAGCTTGACTTTGGAGTCCTTGAGAAGGTTCAAGACACCAAGGAAGAGCTAGATGTTGATAAGAGTTAGGGTGTTAGTCAGGGTTTTGGCGGGTAGTGAGGTGGACGTACCTTGGCGTCAGCTTCCGCGTTCCAAGTCATAGGCATTTTTTCAGTCGTTGATATCCTTGGTAGAGACCGTTGGGTATGTATAGAGGATGTTGAGTGATTGGAGATCAAGGTTGACTGCAGTCTGAGGACTTTGTGGGTTGAGTGTGGAGTGTAGGGTAAGAGTAGGTTGGTAAGTTCTGGGAGTAGAGGGCAGAACAGGGAGGGATTAAGTAGAGGAGAGAGAAGATGTGTTATTTTTCAAAGCGAAGAGTGAGCTTTGTGAGTGTGTTGTGGGACGCCGAGACTGAGATGTGAACAGAGGAAGAGGGTTCTTCTTGTCGCCATTGTGCAGAAGAAGACAGATAACAAAAGGCATGGTTGGAGGAAGGCAAAAATGCTGGTTACTGTATAGCCAGGTATGTGAACCAGGCTAATATGATCATGCTTTCATATAGTATAGCGAAAGGAGTGATGCACCTCACTCGGACCCGCGACACAACGTCCAGCCGCAACCTCAGCGCCTGCCACCCTTTTGTTATCTAGCTTGTCAAGTTCCCGGTTCTTCCTTGTCAATATCGCCCTGAGCAACACGCTGAAAATAGCCGCAGTAAAGACAAGCCCAACGACGATGCCCAGTGCAAGGCGGTAATGAGGCGCGTCTCGGTCCCGATACGTAAACGGAGTCCATACCATCGATGAGCTAGACACCATACTAACGAATCCGTAAGCTGCGGCACGTTTCGCTGGTGGTCTGGATATCGATGTCGCCATCCAGGCGCTGATTGTATTACTCATGGGGTAGATGAAGAGCATGAGGAACATGGAGAAGTAGCGGGCGCCAAAGCTATCGACGGCCATGAAGATGCTGAATCCCGTTATGGCTATGGGGGCTGGATACATCATGTACCAGAAGCGGTGCTGTCTGCGATCGCTGATGTGGCTGTGGATGCAGCTGTAGACGGCAATGAAGAGGTATGGAGGGGCGACAAGGAGGAGGGAGACGATGTGGTTATAGCCTAGGGTTGCTGCGAGTGTGGGGAAGAAATTTTGGCATCCGATGGCGCCGATGATGCACATGTTGATTATCGTCATGACGTATAGCTTCTTGTCGCCCATTGCGAGGCGAAGACCTTGAACTGGAGACATTTCTGCTCCGTCGACGTCGGCTTCCGAGGCATCGAGGGTCAGGCGTCGAATTGCTACTAATCTGTCAGACCGAAAATATGGGTTGAAGGAAAGAATGGACAACCCACCAACTTCTTTCATTTCCGGTGCCAATCTAGTCCAAGTGTGAGGGAAATCCGGGAGGACGGCGATGATCAAAAGTCCGCCACATATAGAGACTGTAGCCGCCACTGTTAACTGGTGGTCATCCCTCTGCAGCACGGAGCCAAACCTGTGCCTTCAATCAAGTACAGCCACCGCCACGCCGACAGCCCACGAGCCCCATCTAAACCGCTTGAGATCCCTGCGGCTATTAGGGAGCCAGTTGCAGTTGCGATCAGTCCTGCTGCGAGGCAGATACTGATGCGAAGAGTAAGCTCTGTCTTTTTGTACCATTTCTTCCGAGTGTCAGAAAGCCTTCACCTGATGTGGAGAGGCAAGTCGCACCGAGAGGTAAAACAGCATTCCAGGGTATACCGGTGCCTCTAAACGTCGTTGGAAAGACAATCTCAGTCAGTGAGCTCGTGACACCGATTCGAACACCAACCAACACAGCCTAAAAGCATCCTTGCCGCGAGCATTCCACCGAAGTTGTGGACCGCGGCTGTACACCCAGTGACCAGGCCCCAAGCGACAATCGAGACACCAATGTGCCATGACGGCCGGCCATAGTAGTTGAGCAACATGTTCGACGGTATCTGAACTAGGAGATAGCCAACATAGAAAACGCTCAACCCAGCCTGGAACTGGGAATCCGACATATTTAAATCTTCTTCTAGATGCTGCAATCTAGCCGCTCCATAGGTGGACCTTCAAATCGTTAGTTTTGCCATTGTGCCAAAATGGGGCGCGTGGAGTACCGGTCAATGCAGTTAAGGAAGAAGGATAGGCATATCATGGGTAGAATCCTGATATCCAGCTTGCGAACGAGTTTTCTTTCAATTTTTTTCTCATCCTCGCTAAGCGTATAAGATGGAAGAGGACTCTCCCGACCAGTACTGTCGTCATCCACAGGGAAGATAGTCGATTTTGCTGCCATGACTTCTGGCGCATTGAAAGATATACCCCTGGTCATCGTATGAAATAAAGCAGCTCAATTCTCGTCGTTAATCTGTGTGGAATCGCCCAATATAAGTCTGGCCCTGGAATTGAATTCCCACCACCGACACTGTTACACAAGTGGCGGGCCGAAGGAAGAATTGGCATGCTGGCTAGCAATAGTCCACGTCCAAGTGCTGATCACCACCATTGCTTCCTCGACCGCGCAACCAATAGGCCGGTATTCATTCTTCAGAAAGATCACAAGACAGCTAAGCCGGCAGTAATATTCCTTCGGCTCGACAAATCAAGATCTTGTCGGGTTTTACAAGAGTCGGAAGCCTTGATTTCAAGGCTTCCGACTCGAGTATTCGGATCACAGTTACGGTGGTGGTAAGCAGGCGCCTAATCTTCCCATGGAATGCCCGGGACCTCGCCATGTTTGTCGTGGATGATATGCCTGCTTATTCAAGCCCTATGGATAGGGTTTGTTAATCCGATCAATACCGAGGCACTCCGCTCACGGCAGACACCGGACTTTCATGTATCCGGGGGAACTTCCATGAATCCGCGCTTCAATCAACTCCGTAGACTGAGGTGCGAGTCTTGTGTCACCCTGGAGGGGGTGCTGAGGAGTTCGGGAGCGAATAGGTCCGTGAAACTCAGTTCATGAAGCATGTATAAGAGCTTCCTGCATCGTATGTTGTCTAGAAACGGCCCGCGAAGCGCAACATTTCGATATCAGAATAGGTCGGCTGGTAAATGTTGTTCGCACGATGACGTGTGACCCTGGTTAAGGAATTCCAATTATTTCAGACAGAATTATGACATCGCTTTCGCAACGATATATTGAGCAGATTCGGTACTTTGGTCTGCCCCCATCCCTGTTGCAGTTCCACTGACTTTTTGTCCGAATCAGGCTTCGAAGGCGAGGTTACCCTTGCTTTCTGACTCTCCGAAGAGCCACATCGGTACAGCACAGGCGCAAATGGCCGGGCTCAGTCCAGCCTTCTCTGCATGGTGTATGATGGCCGCAAGTACGTCAAGATCCCTTAATGGACGATAGGTTCGATTGTCTGTTATATCATATGTTGACACATATCAGCAGGATTATCGCAGAATTTGCCAAGTACACGCGCCGAGCAAGCTTATGAAGAGTGAGGCCTTCAGACGAGAATATCTTGAGAGCTGTGGTCGATTAGCACTATGTTCTTGCAAGACTGGCAAGGAACCAGTGGGGAATCGCACTACAGACCAGGGAGTTCATGCAGATCTCACTGAAGCAAGCCATCAGAATGATGAGGCACCGCCTGCAAGTTTAGCAGACTCTCTGATATTGCAGTGCATGGCTAAGAGATCTATTTCGTGGGAGGAGACTCACCTGATCCAGTCTTGCATTGGCTCTCGGTTTGGCCAACCGTTGAGGGCCACTCGAGGTTCATCGATGCTTCCACATATTGCATTTTTGCCTAGGAAGCAGACATTGGTTGGGTTGCTGATGCCGCTCTTCTCGACTGCATGAGCTGAAGGAAACAAGCACAGCTCCAAAGGTCGAGGCGATAAGAGGACAATCATGGAGCACATGACACCACAGCTGAGTGTTCTCTCCCAGAATGATGGAAACCACCCCTGTAAACAACCACAGCCCAAAGCATTCGCGCAGATCGATTTTCTCCACCAAGAGGCTCTCGAAGAGGGAAGGCCAAGCGCGCCGTCGGCAAGCGCTTCTCGTGGTGGACTCGCTTTGAACCAACTGGTGCGCTCCCCGACCCAGATCTCGGGAGCAGCGCTGATCCTGCAGGTAAGGAGCATCTGAACAGTATCGAGGCTGGTCTTGGGGGAATCTGAAAGTTGATTCGTACAATTTTCAAAACAGAGATGTGTCCAATGACGGCGGCCGATGGCCCTATCTCTCACCAATTACGAGCCATCGGATTCAGGGTCTGTTGGCGTTGGGACCACCACAACACCAACCTTACCATCTCAAACTAAACTCCAGAGGGTTTTGTTTTCCGGGGATACAGGCTAATGCGGAACCATGGGGTTTCATTGGGGGAATTCCTGAGCTCTATCTTATCTCAAGCAGCTGGCTCCTTGATCCCTGCCCTTGGCAATAACAAGATCAATGCTCCCTGATAAGCGCTCGGTTGACCGCAAAGAGCGTTTCCCTCTCACATACCAAACGGGGTATATTATATGGCCAGGTGGGCTCTTGGTAAAAGATAACAGCTCTTGTGCACTCTTGGCTCGCGAAAAGTTGCGAAAGACGGGCGAGAATCACCGGAATGGGTCCAGTCATCAAGGAAGTACGGAACCTGCGAGAGGAAGGATAAAATGCAATTCAATCCTCACCTCGCGGGACGCAGCAGAGTATTCTCGACAGACGGCCCGAGTGTTGAAGACTTGGCACATCTCCAACTGCAGCTTTCCTCGAACCCAAGCGCGCTGAACATATCTTCGTCGCAATGTCAACAGTACGTCGCTCAACGGAAGGAGCTTGGAGATATTGCTAATCAATCCCGTTGTGTAGCCAGAATATGAGCCCTCGATGCCAGATGGCGGTGACGCCACTCAGATCGATGTAAACGCGCCGTTTGCGGGGAACGAGTTCCATTCGATTTACATTGTCGCCTGTACCTTCATTGTCTTCTTCATTCTTCCGGGTGTCGGCTTGCTGTACAGCGGCTTGACTCGGAGAAAGTCCGCAATGACATTTTTGTTTCAGGCATTCTTAATCCTGGCAGTGTAGGTCCTATGCACCAGCCCGTGAAAAGCAAGGCTAGCAAGGCATTGACGGAGATACAGGACAACATTTCAATGGATATTCTGGGGATACTCTCTCACATATTCACGAGATGGAGGTCCATACATTGGAACACTGAAGAACTTTGGGCTCATGGATGCGTTGGCTGCCCCTTCCCCAGGATCTGACGTTCTCCCTGAGATCCTGTTCTGCATGTTTCAGCTTCTTTTCGGTTCCTGCACTGTAAGTTATTTGCCAGGCCCAAGAAGGCACTGATGCTCACGTTTGCAGGTAATGATTGTCGCCGGCGGTGCCTTCGAACGGGGTGGGATCCTCGCGTCCCTCATCTTCGCTTTCGTGTGGGAAACCATTGTGTATTGCCCTCTCGCGCGGTGGACCTGGAGCAGCCAAGGATGGCTGTATAACCTCCCTTCCATTGATTTCGCGGGAGGTGGCCCTGTCCATATCGCCTCAGGTTGCGCTTCGTTGGCCTACGCCGTCGTTCTTGGAAAGCGCAGGGGTTACCCTGATGCTTCCATGAAGCGTCCTCATAACACTACTCTGGTTTTTCTGGGTACCGTCTGCATCTGGACTGGTTGGCTTGGATTCAACGTGAGTCTGACGCATCAATTTTTTTAACGTTTGGCACCTAACTTTATGTAGGGCGGTTCTACGCTTAGCGCCAGCGTTCGCGGGTACATGGCCATCATGAACACCAACGTCGCAGGCTCTACCGGTATCCTAGGATGGGTTTTAGTTGACATGATCCGAAACAGGGGTAAATTTTCGCTTGTCGGAGCCTGCGAAGGAGCGATTGCGGGTCTCGTCGGTATCACTCCCTGCGCTGGGTGTGTCACCGTCTGGCTAGGCGCTTTGATCGGTTTCCTCACAGGCATAGTGTGCTCAATGTGCAAGAACGTCAACGAGTGGATGCGCGTGGATGAAGGGATGGATGTCTTCAAGCTCCACGGAATTGGTGGCATGGTCGGCTCATTCCTGACCGGCATCTTCGCCGACAAGTACATCTCAGCCTTGGACGGTGCTTCCATCATCCCTGGAGCCATCAACGGCGAGGGTGTCCAGGTTGGCAAGCAACTTGCCGAGATCTGCGCCATCTCCGCCTACTCGTTCGGGTTGACCTACGTAATCCTCATGGTTATGAAGTATATTCCAGGATTAGGGCTGCGGGTGACGGAGGAGGCCGAAACTGTCGGCTTGGATCGGTCTTTCTTTGTGGATGAGCAGGTTGGAGACTGGTCCGCACCTGAGGGTATCAATATTTCGTCCTTGATGGGAGTCTCGAAGACCCCGTCGCAGGAGGTGCAGCAAGCGGACACACAGACCAAGACCGCGTAGACCAGGCCTTCTTTCTGTCCACGCCATCCGGCCTGGACTGGGGTCATGAACAGAGTAGCTTGGAATTATTTCTTCCCTTATGCAGCACTTGCATTGAACATCTGCCAAATCAGTCACGGAATTGCAGGAAGGAAGTGAGGTCATCCCTGTTGACGTCGTGGAGATCGCTCTGGTGCATGCAGCTGGGCTGGCCCGTGTTGTCTTATCGTTTTTTGCTTGGCAGCGATATTGGAGTGTTGTCACCCGCGGTCCACCAATCAGCGTCTGCATTCTGGCACGCAGGACAAAGGAGCTTGCGTCACCCAGACCTATTAATATAAGGGTCCGACCTTTGGACCCAGAAGAAGACTCTGAGCGAGACAAGAGTAAAAGGTCTTTGTGTCTTCTGAGCTTGACTGTTAGACATCAATTGAACCTTCGAATCCTCCGACCCCCATTCTTCATACCGCTGTGGCACGAAAAACTCGAGAAGAGCGACCCGTGGACCGTTACGACACTGTCCGTAACAGGACTAGCGCGGTGTCGGGATCGGCGGGCTGTCGCGTCCTCTGTTGCAACTGTCGCCATCCGCTCCCGTCTTATCGACTGTTTCGCTGCGATTTTTCTCGCTCAAGTCTAGCCTCATCTTGTCACTCTCTCTGCCTCTCGTTTCTCTCCCTTCCCCTCTCTCGTCTGCCCACCTGTCTCTTCTCAGCTTGTCCTTTCCAACTCGCTCTCACCGTTCGCGGAATCACTCGTTCCTTCAACTCTATCCTTCCGCTAACTTAAGCCGGACTCGCTCCCTTCTCGACTCGCAGCTCCCAGGACCTACCGACCTGTACTTTATCCTTGTCAAGACCCCTCCTGATTCGACCGACCTTTCTCCGGCCTCATATTCACTCGTCGCGGCCGGCCTTCTCATGGCCATGTTAATCACCTACTGTCCTTGACAGATCGCTCCCTTCGTTGCCCATGGGTAAATGTATGCTTTATCGTTCGAACTTCATGAAGTCGAAACTAATGGTTGTCATTTTATAGGGCACTACGGAGTTGTCCTAGATGCAGGATCATCTGTGGGTATAGAAATAGTCATTTCAAAGCCAACATCTAACCTCGTTCAGGGGACTCGAGTTCATGTCTATCGGTGGCTGGATAATGCGGTTGCGCGCAAAGAACACGGCAACCATAACTTGCAGTCACTTCCTGAGATCAAAACAAAATCAAGCTGGGTGAAGAAGATACGTCCCGGTATGTTGGGAGGGATACAACCTGTCTCTAGTCTTGACTATTCTAATCTGCGTCTCGTAGGGGTTTCCACGTTTGCGGATCGACCCGAAGAAATTGGCCCCGAACATCTGGCGGAACTTCTTGAGTTTGCTCGCGACATCGTACCTGAAGATGCTATCAAGGAGACACCCATTTTTTTACTCGCCACCGCTGGTATGCGGCTAGTGGAAGACGTGAAACGGAAACTTTTACTGGATCGAATCTGTTCTTACACTCGCGAGAATTTCGACTTTTCTCTTCCCGATTGCAACGTCCATATCCAAGTTATACCCGGTGTTACAGAAGGGCTGTACGGGTGGATTGCTACGAACTACCTTCTGGGAACCTTTAACTCACCTGATGAGCACGACCATGGCAAAGGTCACCATACTTACGGATTCCTGGATATGGGTGGGGCATCCTCCCAGATTGCGTTCGCTCCCAATGCGACTGAGAGTGAGAAACATGCAAACGACCTGACCCTACTTAGGCTACGCAACATCGACGGTTCAACCCAGGAACACCGCGTCTTCGTCACTTCTTGGTTGGAATTTGGGGTGCGGGAGGCCCGGAGGCGCTACCTAGACGCCTTGAAGAGTGCTCTTGGTTCGGTCGATGTGAAGGAATTCCCCGACCCATGCCTCCCAGCGGGCCTCCGGACGACCCTAGACAGCAAGCCTCTAGACAGTGAAACTGAACCCTACCTTCTGGGCACCGGGAAGTTTGATGAGTGTTTGCGGGGGACATACCCCTTACTTGACAAGGATGCGCCATGCGAAGATCAGCCTTGTTTACTGCACGGCATCCATGTCCCGGCTATCGACTTTGATGTCAATCATTTCGTGGGCATCAGCGAATACTGGCATACCACACACGAAGTTTTCGAAATGAGTCACACTGATAAAGCCTACGACTTAAATACCTATCAACATCGCGTTGAAGAGTTTTGCTCACAGGATTGGGATTCGATCGAGCAGGGTATTTCCGAACACAGATGGGGAAAGAAACTTGATCGCGAATTGGCTTACGAGGTTTGCTTCAAGGCTTCTTGGATCATCAATGTGTTACACGACGGCATCGGAGTTCCCCGCGTTGGCCTTGAGCCAACTCCATCAACTGGCGTCAATGGGACCAAGGAGGTGCTCGAACATGGCCAAATCAAGGGCTTTTTAGATCCTTTCCAAGCAGTGAACAAGATCGATTCCACCGAAGTCAGTTGGACTCTTGGCAAAATAGTTCTCTACGCCGCATCGCAGGTGCCCGTGGAGACCGAAAAAGCTCTCCCTGTCGGCTTCGGCAGTAACGTTGCTGGTGTTCCCAGTGATTTCCAATACCCGAGCGCCGAACTGCTTCCGAATCCTCAACCCTTCCACGAAGAGACATGGCAAGACACCCTTTTCGATGGTGCCTCGTCCCGCAGAATCCCTGGCTTCATCCTCTTTGTTTTCATTATCGCCTTGGTCTCCTTTTTTCTCTGTGGTCGCGGCCGCCGCTTAAGAATGTACCACAGTATCAGCAATCTGTTTAAATGCGGACGCGGACGGCATGTGGCTCTAAGAAAGCGCAAGGCGTCTGGGGCCGTCAAGCCATCCTTCTTCGGCCAACACAGTCCTTCATATGAACGTATCCTCGAAGAGGGTGTGCAAGACATCGAGCTAGGAGCCTCAGATTCCAGCCGATCGTCGTATGATCCTGTTTCCGATACCGATGCAACACCCTTCTTGCCCCCAAAGCGAGCATCCAGTTGGGGACAGAACAGTCCCGCACGCCCCAAATTGGACCATGATAACTCTTCTTCCGCGACCATTGGGCTCGGGATCACTGCTGGGCCGGGGATTTCCGCAATCGATCGGGCTGGACTCGTTGTGAGGACCGAAGGTCGAGACCACTTGATCCCGCTTGCATTGGGCCCAACAACGAATGGCCGTCGATCCCGAGCACCCAGTCCTTTCCGCTCACATTCTCACAAGTCGCCTAACGCGACACCCCTCATACACGATTAATGCTAATGTCTTACGTTGCTGCTATTTCTTGCATACTTTCTCGGAGTTTTAGGTTCTGGTGTTATGAGGCCAGCCTCTGGAGTCTTGTGAATTCCGGTTTCGCCACGCTCAAGTCCCTACCTGGCGAATACCGTTGCTTCGCTTCGTGCTCTGGAGTACATTGCGAATACAATCTGGCCGTGCCGTTGCTTGCATTTGGGGTTATAAAATCTTTAATATAGCTGCATGTACGATTAGACTATAACACAATCTCGCTGGTTGCCTAGTGGGACTCAATTTAAACCATTTCGAAAAGCTCGAAACAGCTGAACCAGAAACATACTCTGTAGAACGCCCTTTTAAGCAAATGTCCACTGCAGCCTGGCAACTGTATGTTGTCACGTGTGTAGTACCATGACTAAGCATGTCACCGCCTGGCAAAATCCCTGCAACGAGCTTTGAGAAATCGAGGGAGACACCCCAGCTTCATTCTATATTTCTACGATCTCAATTCAGTTCATATTTCAGGTCTTACGAGTTTTGCGTCTACTAAATTCTTTGAATTCTATCCGATATTTCGCACATGTGCCTTCAATAGAGAACTGCCACCATGCGCTTGACCGTCGAGCTGATCCAAAATTCCCTTTCCTACATCAACCCGCTCAAGGATCGCGAGCTAGATCTTCGAGGTGCGTTCCACACACTGGGCCTGAAAAGGACAGATACTACACTTTTACATGAGCTGGATTGATATCGACCTTTGTTGTTCGAGTTGTCTAGGACACAAGATTCCTGCCATTGAGAATCTTGGTATTGCCAAGGTATGTCTCTCGCATGGGGAAACTACCTGGACGCCGTGTTGACTTACGAGGGCAGGACCAAGATGCAATCGACTTTACAGACAATGACATCTCCTCCTTATCCAACTTCCCCTTCTTCCCTCGCCTCCGCATGCTCCTCCTCGCGCGAAACCGAGTGCGCCAGATCCAGCCGAACATCGCGTCCTCGATACCTGGGTTAACGACGCTGGTTCTGACGGCGAATAACATCGCCGAGTTGGCGGATCTGGATCCGCTCCGGCAGCTCACGAAATTGACGCATTTGACATTGTTGGAGAATCCGGTTACGAGGAAGGAGGTATGCCCCGCCCCCATGCCATACTACTCGCTGCTCGTTCTCGTGATGGTGTATCTGCGCAGTATGTGGTTGGTCCGCAGCTAATCAAGTCCGTTCGACCCCGTAGTACTACCGCCTCTGGATAATCTGGCGGATCCCCAGTGTTCGCTTCCTCGACTACCAAAAAGTGAAAGACGCCGAGCGCGCAAAAGCAACCGAACTCTTCGGGACGGCCGAGGAACCCTCTGCCCTCGCGTCGAAGATCCTCGGCGTCAAATCCCGGACCTTTGACGTACCCTCAGGTGGAGCAGCGGACCGTGCGCCGGCGGACAAGACTCTCCGTGTGAAGTTAACGGATGCGGAGCGGAAGCGGATCGAGAAGATGATTCGGGAGGCGAAGAGTCTTGCTGAGATTACGCGGTTGGAGAGGGAGCTTAATGAGGGGCGGATACCGGGGGGTGCGATGGTTGATGGGGTAAATGGGGATCAAATGCAAATGTGATTCGTTTTTATTTCTTCTCTCTTCGCATTTAGCTGGGGATTTTCGAGAAGAGTATCTATTTATGGCTTTTGTTTCGTGGGGACGGTCTGGGATAGGGCTGTATTACGTTTCTCCTCTGCTTTAGGCGTTGAGTGCATGGAATATCAGGTTCAAGATTTTGTCTTCGCGCACCTGGTCGTTCTATGAAGCTGGTTTGGTTAATATACTCCGTCATGCGTGTCTATGTACCTACGGACCCGGGGCGTGCGCGGCGTACGAATATATAGAACTGTTCAGGCCCATGCCATGGACCGCCCTGAATGCAACGGTTTCCCGTGAAGGCAGGGCACTTGACTACAGAAAATATAACCGTACTCTTTAGCTTGCGTATCCGAAGAGTACTAGCGTTTAGTAGCCGTGCTTTGGTAGCTGAGGAGGTCTGCTGTCTTTGGTGTTTGGTCGCTGATCAGATCAGATAAGATAAACGCACAACGTCATTCTGGCAGCTGTCGGAATCATTTGGAATCAGGACCATCGGATAACTCACTTTCTCTGACTGCTACTGTCTCAATTGACCGAACACCTCTCTGGCAGCTTTTGTGACGTGTGACAATCAATAAGTGTCTGATTTGGTCAATTTCTCAACATTGCCGACTTCTCAGGACAAGTCCTTCAAAACCCCCTCCACCCCGCAGCTCTACTTCGTTCAACTTCTTCAACATGCCCCCGCCAGCGGTCGCGCCGTGGCGCTCCCTCTTCCTTACTAGCCTCGAGAAAAGCAAAGCTTCCTCCTTCTCCCTCACAACAGTCGCCTACAACGCGCAACACAAACCCGTCCCGCGCTCGCGCACCGTCGAATTCCGAGGTTTCTGGCCGAAACCCGCATCAGCACTACACCCATCCGGATCCGAAGCCCTTAAGGCCCAGAATATAGGCCTAAAACCGGAGGTGTACGACAGCGATATGCTCTCGATCACGACGGACGCGCGGATGAAGAAGACGGGGGAGTTGGCGGAATCGGATGGTGTTGTTGAGGGTTTGTTTTGGTTTGAGCCGGTCTCGGTGCAGTGGAGGATTAGGGGGCGGGCAATTGTAATTGGGGGTCCGGCTATGGAGAAGGCAGAGTGGGAGGCGAGAGAGAGGATCCGGAAAGGGATGAGGTTGCGCGAAGGTGTGGACGGCAATGGGGAGGATGTGAAGAGTTGGGACTGGGACCGGCAAGTCACGACGTATTTTGCGGCTCATACACCCGTTATGAGAGGTATTCTATCAAGATTCTCTTTCACTTAGGCTGTTGATGGGGCTAATTTCTATTTTAGGCTCATTCAAGAATCCGCCTCCTGGTGTGCCGCGGTCCGAGACTCCTTCTACTCCAGAACTGAAGTTGAATCAGAAGGTAGAGGATCTGAACGATCCGATAGCAAGGGAAAACTTCCGTGTCCTGGTTATCTGCCCGGAAGAGGTGGAGATATTGGACCTCTCGAGCCCTGATGATGTACGCCGGACGAATTGGGTGTTTGAGGATGGAGGGAAGTGGGAGGAGATAGACCTGTGGCCGTGATGATTCTTCCGGCCGGTCACAAGGGTGGTATGCTCTTGAATACGGAAGGAGCGATGGATGGGACAGCTCCGAGAGAGGGCATCGCCCTTCATGGGTCGCTCCTTCCTCTTGCAAATGGAGTTCAAATGGAGTTCGCTCTTTGAGTTGCGATGGGAAACTGGGGGAGCGACACATCCCTCCTTGCGACAGTTGAGGATATGACTTGCCTTACTATCCATTGACACTACAGAAGTGTTTTATCCCTAGACAGCCCAGTCTTTTCTTATACTTCGTTTATTTTCTCGATGGGCAGTGTATCTCACAGCCATCACTCGTTCATTCAGTGTTAAAAATCCCCTGAGCACGTCAGTTCCGTGTTCAATCGGGGACCTCGTGAGGATGAGAAGCGGGCTCCGACGCGTGCAAGGTCGCCCTCACCACCTGCGGATCAGGATAGCGCTCCATCGAAGCATGCAAGGTCGTTGTCACCACCAAAGAAGCACAGCAAGCGCCCATCGCCTCCTGGTTGATGAACTCTCCTGCGGAAGAACATTCCAGAACCGGAACTCGCGCCGGGGGGG